>NC_092038.1:77140157-77440157 GCF_003086295.3 Arachis hypogaea | reverse complement strand
AATTAAAGTTGCTTGATCAATCAATCTCTGTGGGATTCGACCTCACTCTATAGTGAGTTTTTACTTGAGGACAACTCGGTACACTTGCCGAAGGAAATTTGTTACGAGACGAAATTTTCCGTGCATCAAGTTTATAGCGCCGTTGACGGGGATTGATTTTGTATCAACAATGATTAAGTTGGAGGATAACTAGATTGAGCATTTTTCATTCTGCTGATTTAAATTTCTGTTTGAGCAATTTACTTTCAGTTCAGTTGTTTTTCTTCCCATCCCTTTAACCCTTTTATTCCAGCTGTTTACAATCTTTTTCACTCACCCACTAACTGTTTGATATATTGCATCACTCACACTAACAACATTTTTTTTAACAAGAATAGTTTCTGCATTTATTTCCTTGCTTGTGCCTTGTTGATTGTATGACAGGGAAAAGAAGCAGGGCTTTAACTTCCTTTGATTCTAAACCTGAGAGGACCTTCCTTATATTAAGGAGGGAGGCAAGAGGAAAAAGAGTAGTAGGTGCTGAAGAAGAGAAAGAGTACTTCGAACCCAACATGGAAGAGAATTTGGAGAACAACCATGAAGACGAGGCTCATAATCAAGGCCATGCCAACTGTGCTGGGCAAGAAAGGAGGGTCTTAGGATCCTATATCAATCCTAATCCTGGAAACTGTGGGAGCAGCATTCAGAAACCCACCATACATGCCAACAATTTTGAGCTAAAACCTCAGCTCATCACCCTTGTGCAGAATAATTGTTCATTTGGAGGAGGTGCTCAAGAAGACCCTAACCAACACTTGACCACCTTCTTGAGGATTTGTGACACGGTGAAGTCCAATGGAGTCCACCCAGATGTCTATAGGTTGCTCTTGTTCCCCTTTTCACTCAGGGACAAGGCATCCAAGTGGCTTGAATCCTTTCCAAATGAGAGCTTGACTAATTGGAAAGAGGTAGTGAACAAGTTTTTGGCAAGGTTTTACCCCCTCAAAAGATCAATAGGCTGAGAACTGAAGTGCAGACGTTCAGACAGCAAGATGGAGAGACACTTTATGAAGCATGGGAGAGATTCAAAGACTTGACAAGGAGATGCCCACCAGAGATGTTTAATGAGTGGGTTCAACTTCACATCTTCTATGAAGGTCTTTCCTATGAGTCAAAGAAGGTTGTAGATCATTCATCAGGAGGTTCTTTAAACAAGAAGAAAACCATTGAAGAAGCCATAGATGTCATTGAAACAGTTGCTGAGAACGACTACTTCTATGCCTCTGAAAGAAGTAACACTAGAGGAGTAATGGAGCTGAACCACATGGATGCA
The DNA here is from genome assembly GCF_003086295.3 of Arachis hypogaea. Classification (NCBI taxonomy): domain Eukaryota; kingdom Viridiplantae; phylum Streptophyta; class Magnoliopsida; order Fabales; family Fabaceae; genus Arachis; species Arachis hypogaea. The sequence continues at coordinate 77,438,845 of NC_092038.1, read as the reverse complement.
CTGTTAGCCCAAAACAAGATGATCACCAAGCAGCTAGCAAATCTTACCAAGAAGGTGGAAGAGAACCAAGTTGCAGCAGCCATCACCTCATGACCAACTCAAGAAGGAGTAAACATAGGAGAAGAAGGTGATTGGGAGCAAGCCAACTATGTGGGAAACTCACCTAGACAAGTCCATGATCCATACTCCAAAACTTACAATTCTGGATGGAGAAATCACCCCAACTTTGGATGGGGAAATCAACATGATCAAAGCCAAGATCAAAGACGTCCAAATCCCAGCAACATAGCTCACCAACATGCCACACCTAGACCATATCAACACTCACATAACAACCCCTCTCAACACCTATACCAAAGCCAACTTAACCATTCTCATCCCTCCAATCTCAACTCACCATCACCTTCTGATGACAGACTCTCAAGGATTGAGAACTTACTTGAGGGTATATGCAAAGAGATTCAAGACAACAAGGTGTTCAAGGAGGAAGTACGAGCCAACAATAAGAACCAGGGAGACACCATCAAGAGGTTGGAATCTCAAGTAGGTTATCTCTTTGAGCACATTCCCAAACCTACAGATGGATTCCCAAGTGATACGGAGAAAAATTCAAGAGGAGAAACAAAGAAAGTAAGATGGAAAGATTGCAAGATGGTCACTATAAGTGGTCAGGAGACCAAGGATGAGCCAACCAAGCTGTCAGAACAACCTGAAGATACCTCAGCAGAGAAGCAGGAAAAAGATCACCAAGAACCCAAAATCTCACAACAGGAGTTGCTGAGACTCTATGCACCCTTCCCCCAATTACTCAATGATGCTGTGGAGAAGAGAATATACTCAAGGTTTCTTGATTTGTTTGCATCCCTCCATGTAAACATACCATTCATCAAGACCCTCCAACAAATGCTGGCATACATCAAGTATATGAAAGCGCTGCTTCCCAGGAAAAGCTCACTCAAGGGAGGCCAAACTATAGTGATGAATAAGGAGTGCAGTGCTCTCATTCAACCAGAGTTGCCTACAAAAAGAAAGGACCCAGGGAGTTTCTACATTCCCTGTGCCATAGGAGAAACCATGTTTGATAAAGGACTCTGTGATTTGAGAGCAAGCATCAATTTAATGCCCTTATCCCTTATGAAGAGGCTGCAGATCAATGAGATAATGCCCACAGATGTAGTCATCAGGCTGGATGACAAAACTCAAAAACAAGCAATAGGAGTGGTGAAAACATGTTGGTGAAGGTTGGGAAATACTTCCTCCCAACAGACTTTGTCATATTGGACATGGAAGAGAGTCACACTCACCCAATCATATTGGGAAGACCATTCCTAGCTACAGCCAGAGCACTCATAAATGTGGAGTGAGGGGAGCTAATTCTGAGGATCCATGATGAACAGCTCACCTTCAATGTTTTCAAACGCTCATAAGAAACAGATCAAGAGAACAATGAACCAAGGAAAGATCAATGTGAGATACTGAAGGAAGAAATAAGCACTGAAGCACAACCAGCACATCTGGGAATCCCATTGATTAAGGAACAAGGCAAACAGCAATTGCCACAGCTCAAAGAAAATCAGGAGGAACCTAAGCCACCAGAATCATATGAGACCAGCAACAACATTTCCTTAGAGGAGGAGGTCACAAAGAGCAAGACAACATCACAAGGAACAAAGAAGAAGGTACCAAGGAGGTGGAGGAACAGGAAGATCCCTACAGAGGATTTCTCTCCATTGGGGATAAAGTAATCTCAGCTAATTTCCCAGACATTCCCCCTAATCTCCCCACTGTACCATCTTAATTACCTAAAGTCTTCACCATCAACAGAGTTCTCTCCTTGGAACATGTAGAGATTATTGATACAACCAATGGATATAGGTCTACTGCCAGAAGAGAAAACTTGAAGCACTATCAACCTCCCTGATAAAGGAAAAACGTCAAGCTAGTGACACTAAAGAAGCGCTTCATGGGAGGCAACCCATGTTTTATATGCTTTTAGAATAGTGAATAATTCAATATTCATGAGTTCCAAACCAACCCTGACTAACACTTGGTGAAGTCCTTGTTATGCAGTATATAGTGAAGAACAAGTTTGGTGTTCAAGACATACCAAGAGAGCATGAATGCAATTTAGATCATGCTATTCTTAGAGCCTTGAACAGAACCTCTTCATCACATTGCTACAAACTAAGTTTGGTGTCACCCATGATGCCACCAAGGTGCATATAAGGATACACAGTTAGTTAGTTAGTTGGTATTCATGAATAAGCAATCTAATTTTTTTTCCTTATCACTCTTGCCGAAAAGTTTAGCTTTTTCAATGATATTAGTTTTTTTTTTTATAGGAAAAAGGAAAGGAGCATTGAAGGGGATTGATTGGACAATTAAATGAGGAAGGTTTAGACACCATAAAAGGAGGGTACTACACACGTGCCTAAAGGGGGGATGCATTGGAAAATGTTGCCATGCAACATTGAGAAGGATGAGACCATTGAAGACCGGACAAAATTCTTCATAAAGTTGATGATCCTTGTCTTTTCTCCATGCTAAACCCCATCCGTCCATCTTACACTCACAACATCTATCCAAACCCTTCATTTACCCACCACGTCCTTATATAAGTAGCTCTCCCTCCATACCACCTTCACATTACAAACGCCCAACTTAACACACCCCTCTTCGGAACCAAACCATTCTTACCACATTAAAAACACTTCCCCTCACTCTCTTCATTGCACTCAATCCTAAACCACCAAAAGTCTCCACACCTTTACCACCATCACACACTAACTCCCATTCATGGCATCTTCGACCTCTAAAAAAAGAAAGGGAAAGGAACCTATGGAGCAACGCCCGTATGATGAAAAGAAATTTAGAAGCTTTCACCATGCGTTGCAGTACGGGTGGATGGTTGATAAGGAAATAATTTATGAACTTGGATTTCAAGTCAGAAAAACTGAGTGCCCAGAGATCACAAAGACGGTAGAAAAGAGAAGATGGGAGCTCCTCACTGATCCGGTTGTTAAGGTAAATGCAAATCTTATAAGAGAATTCTATGCAAATGCGGTCCGATATGATAAGGCAGATGAGTCCTATACAAGCTTTGTAAGGGGAAAGACTGTGGATTTCAGTCCCATGAGTGTCATGAGGGCATTAAAGCTACGGTCCATACCGTTGGAAGAGGAGAGTTATCATTCAAGAATGGACAACAGCCCCAATTATGACCAGATTGTGCAAGATATTTGTGTACCAGGCGCTGACTGGGAAAGATATGCGGATGGAAAACCAAGGTTCATCAAGAGAGGAGACCTCACTCCAGAAGCAAAGGGGTGGTTCGAAATAGTAAGGAGATCCATCCTCCCAGCAGGGAATAACTCAGAGGTGAATCTCAAGAGAGCCACAACGGTGCACTGTATACTCAAAGGAGGAGAGATCAAGGTTCATGAACTCATAGCCGCAGGCATTAGAAAGATGGCAGAGAAAAGCGACTCAAGAGGAAAGTTGGGTTACCCCAGCACTATTTACCGACTATGCAACAAAGCTGGGGTGGTGTTTGAAGATGAGGACCCCGTGTGGATAAAAGAAGGCATTCCAATAACCGTTCGACGGATGCATGCTGCCACATCTCCCCTGCCTCAACTGAAGCAAAGGAAGAGGCCAGCCCCTCAAGTAGTAGAAGGACAAGTCTTAGAGGGGAAAGCACCAGCCACTTTGGATATGCACCAATTACAGGAAGCCATTGATGGCCTATCTAGACAATATTTGGAAAGCCAAGGAGCACAGAAAGAGCTTCAACTGCAGATGATGGGGCAACAAGAGGAATCACTCTCAAGATGGATGACTCAACAAGGGAAGTGGCAAAAGCAAATGATGGAGCAGCAACTGAGTCAAGGACAACAATGGAGTGAAACCTTCCACAGGATAGAACAAAGGCAAAATGAACAACAAGAATCCATCCAGAAGCTAATCAACATCCAAGCACATCAAGGTGCACACATACATGAAATGCATCGAAAACAAATAGAGCAAGCAGAACTATTGGACGAGCAAAGGGCATTCGCAGAAGAAGTTTACATGAGCGAGACTGGGCATCATATAAACACTCAAGCCAGGCTCAGATACTTAGTAGGACAGCTGCCTATATTGCATCCGGGAATCGCAAGGTACGAAGAAGTGAAGGATGAATTAGCACGAGAAGAAAGACAAAGGGTGGAAGAGAGTCATGAATCAGTGAGGAAGGCACTTGAGGATTGGAAGCAAGCAAGACTGGCACGAATACGAGGAAATGCAAGAGGACAAAAAGAAGACAAACAAGGAGGGGAGCATGGGCATCCATATGAGTAAAAGGTGGTGGAGTTCCTTCTTTGGTCCATCTTTTTCTATGCCTTAAATAAGGAAGATCTTGTATGAAATAGAACATGCTTCCATGATAGTTTGAATTTTTTTAAAATCTGTCTTTTAAACTTTTCATTTATTAGGTCTATGTTTGCTAGTCTGAATGTCACTGCATCATTCCCTTGCTTACTTGTATGTTTGTCCTTTTGAATCAAATGAAAAGAGAATGAGTGTTTTATAAAAGACCAGAGTAGAGTTCACATTATGGAGTAAGTTCCTAAGTTCATAGGGTGGTCATAAGTTAGCTAAGTTGGTTCATCAACAAGGTGGGAAGACAATTATATGTCCTGAATCCTATGCTTTGAACACACCCCTGAGACTAACTGAATAACAAGATCCTAATAAGAAAAAGGGAAAGAAAAAGGAAAGTGAAGAATAAAAGAAAAATAGCAAGAAAAGAGGCTAGGCACCAAGGGGTTGAGTCTTGAGGGATGTGTCTGTGGTGTTCTTGTACCAAGGATCTGCTTGGATTACTAAGCTCTCAGGGGTGCTTTATCACCTAGTAACTTGCGTTAACTAACCCGGGATTATCAGCTGAAAGTCCACTATCAAGAGCAATCTTTGCTACAGAACATTTAGTATCCCAAAGAGGTGCTGGACACCAAGACCTCAAGGAAAGAAAATAAACAAACCATGTGCCTGTGGTGTGTATGTATGGGGGAGAGACTTGAGGAAGTAAGTCCTTAGGGTGTTTCAACACCTAGCACCTTGAACCAACTGGTTTCGGAGTGTTGGCTGAAAGCTTATTCTAAAGAGTTGCCCCCTTACAGAGCACTTAGCCTAAGAACACAAATAAGCCCTGAAATGACAACAAAAGGATCAATGAATAAAATTCTCATGGGATGCAATCAAGTGAGTATTCTAGGACATGATAAAGGTCTGAAAGCCAGTGCAGGAATGAACCTAAGTTGCTATGCATGAAACCACCATAAAACCAGGGACATGACTTCCACAAGAATGACTCATTTCTCTTGGAATTCCATTCATCATTCTCTTGTTCCAGTACTTGCTTAGGGACAAGCAAGCTTTAAGTTTGGTGTTGTGATGCCAGGGCATTTTGGCCAGTTTCACTGACCTTTCTTTACTGTTTTTAGGGTAGTTTCATGCATTTTCTTAAGAAATAAGCTAGTTTTGGGTGGATATTCACTTACATCTTGTTTCAAGCGTACACTGTGCACTTTACATGATTTCATGAGAATTTTGCATGAATTATATAACAAATTGGATGATGCATGTCTGATGACTTGGACTAGAACTTTGATGCACTTTGTTGCTTGATTTCAGGACAAAGGAAGCAAAGAAGAACCACGTTAGCATTCACGTTAGCTCAACTAACGTGACCTCTAATGTGGAATGGGAGCTAGCTTGCAAAGTTAGTGAGAAAGGTAATCACCAATAACGCGTTCGAAGCCATCACAGTCTACGTTAAGAGTCACGTTAACTAAGTTAACGTGAACTCTAACGTGGAAGAAGACAACAAGGCCAACGTTAGTGACACTCTCCTTTGTCACTAACGTTGGACCAAGCTCATAATTGGCCACGTTAGTTGCCACGTTAACTTAGTTAACGTGGACTTTAACGCTAAACGAGCAAAAGAGAAGCCAACGTTAGTGACATTCACCTTTGTCACTAACATTGGCCAAGCCTCCATGAGCCACGTTAACTCCCACGTTGACTTAGTTAACATGGAAGCTAACGTGGAGAGAGCAATTGATCGCCAACGTTAGTGACACTTACCTTTGTCACTAACGTTGGGGTGAACCACCAAGAGCCACCATGAGCAACGTTAACTCCCACGTTAACTTAGTTAACGTGGAAGCTAACCTGGATAAAGAGATAATGAGCCAACGTTAGTGATACTCACCTTTGTCACTAACGTTGGAGATGGCTAGCATTACTACGTTAGAAGCCACGTTAACCTAGTTAACGTGGACTTTAACGTGGGAAGTAGGGGCACATTGGAACATTAATGACAAAAGTAAGTGTCACTAACGTTCTCGAAGAATTGGCATTACTACGTTAGAAGCCACGTTAACCTAATTAACGTGGACTCTAACGTAAGGAGAAGGGGTGACTCACCACGTTATTGGGAAAGGTAAGTCCCAATAACGTATGCGAAGGACCAAGAGGCAACGTTAGTGGTCACGTTAGTGCCACTAACGTTGAAGTCAACGTGATCATATTTCGGTTAGGAACGTTAGTGAAAAAGGTGATTGTCACTAACGTTCTCGAACCCACACTTTCACTTAACGTTGACACCACTAACGTCCTAAGCCAAAGTCCCTGCCTACTTCACATTTTCTCTCTGCAAGCAAAGCTAAGCCCAATAAAGAGGATAACTGCTTCAAACTCAAGATCCAGAGGCCCACACCCAAGATTTGAAGAGCCAATTAGAAGATCATAAGAGTAGTATATATAGGAGTAGCTTTGAATTAGAAGAGGGTTTTTTGGTTTTTGGGAAAACTTTAGGGAGCCTTGGGCATAGAACTACTCTCTGTATTTTACTTTCTCTGCAACTTCTAGTTTTACTTTCATGATGTATTCTCCATCTTTGTTTTCATTTTCCAGAGCTATGAACAACTAAACCCCTTCCATTGGGTTAGGGAGCTCTGCTGCAATTTGATGGATCAATATTAGTTTTCATTCTTCTTCTTCTATCTTTTCTCTTGATTTTACTAGAAAGCTTTCAATCTTCATCCAATTGGGTAGTTATCTTGGAAAAAAAGCTATTCATATTTGGATCTCTTCAAAACCTTGGAAAAGGAATGAAGAGATCATGCTAGAAATGCTTTCTCATGCTGGACCAAATTGGGTATGGATGGATATGTGACTATAATCCTACCAATACTTGATTTGGAAATGCATGTGGTATAATCAGTGACCATACTTCATCTCTTCTCATGAGCAATTGACCAAGGAATTAGCTATTGATCAAGATTTGAGAGATTGGATTACCAAGGAATTGGAATTCGATCACTTAAGATTGCCAAGGAGATCAATGAATGCATTGATTGAGGAAGAGATGAAAATGAATTTGATCCGGAGAATGCATCATCTCCTAAGCCCAATGAACCCCCCATTTCTGATCTTACCCATTCTCTTTGATTTCTGCCATTTACTTTTATGAGCATTTCCCCCATTCCCATTTAAGATTCTGCAATTTACTTTCTGCCATTTACATTCAGCTTTTTATTTCTAGTATTTACTTTTTTTCTGCTATTTACTTTTCTGCTATTTAATTTTCTGCAAAGCTCAAATCAAATTCTGGTTCGCTCAACTAGAACATTCCTCTAATTAAAGTTACTTGATCAATCAATCTCTATGGGATTCAACCTCACTCTATAGTGAGTTTTTACTTGACTACAACTCGGTACACTTGCCGAAGGAAATTTGTTACGAGACGAAATTTTCCATGCATCAATGTCCACTTTCCAACACAATTGAGAGCGCACCATTTGGACTCCTATAGCTCTAAAAATTTCATTTCGAGTGCAGGGAGGTCAGAATCCAACAGCATCAGCAGTCCTTTGTCAGCCTCTGAATCAGATTTTTGCTCAGGTCCCTCAATTTCAGCAAGAAAATACCTAAAATCACAGAAAATCACACAAACTCATAGTAAAGTCCAAAAATGTGAATTTTGCTGAAAAACTAATAAAAATATACTAAAAACTAACAAAATCATACTAAAAACTATGTAAAAACAATGCGAAAAAGCGTATAAATTATCCGCTCATCACAACACCAAACTTAAATTGTTGCTTGTCCCCAAGCAACTGAAAACAAAATAGGATAAAAGGAAGAGAATATACAATGAATCTCACAGTATCAATGAAACTTCATTCTAATTAGATGAGCGGCGCTTGTAGCTTTTTGCTTCTGAACAGTTTTGGCATCTCACTTTATACTTTGAAATTGAGAATGATTGGCATCTATAGGAACTCAGAATTTCAGATAGTGTTATTGATTCTCCTAGTTTAGTATGTTGATTCTTGAACACAGCTACTTTATGAGTCTTGACCGTGGCCCTAAGCACTTTGTTTTCCAATATTACCACCGGATACAGAAATGCCACAAACACAAAACTGGGTGAACCTTTTCAGATTGTGACTCAGCTTTGCTAAAGTCCCCAATTAGAGGTGTCCAGAGTTCTTAAGCACACTCTTTTGCTTTGGATCACGACTTTAACTACTCAATCTCAAGTTTTTCACTTGGACCTTCATGACACAAGCACATGGTTAGGGACAACTTGATTTAGCCACTTAGGCCTGGATTTTATTTCCTTGGGCCCTCCTATCCACTGATGCTCAAAGCCTTGGATCTTTTTTACCCTTGCCTTTTGGTTTTAAGGGATATTGGCTTTTTCTGCTTGCTTTTTCTTTTTCTTTCTTTCTCTTTTTTTTCGCTACTTTTTTTTCACTATTTTTTCTTGCTTCAAGAATCAATTTCATGATTTTTCAGATTGCCAACAACATTTCTCTTTGTTCATTATTCTTTCAAGAGCCAACAATTTTAACATTCATAAACTTCACAATCAAAAAATATGCACTGTTCAAGCATTCATTTAGAAAACAAAAAATATTGCCACCATATCAAAATAATTAAACTAATTTCAAGATAAAATTTGAAATCCAAGTACTTCTTATTCTTTTGTAATTAAGCACATTTTTCATTTAAGAGAGATGAAGGATTCATGGAATTATTCATAGCTTTAAGACATAGACACTAGACACTAATGATGGTGTAATGAAGACACAAACATAGAAAAACATGAAGCTCAAAAACCGAAAACAGAAACTAAATAGACAAGGAGATTAAGGAATGAGTCCACCTTAGTGTGGGTGGCGTCTTCCTCTTGAAGAACCAAGGCTGTGTTTGGTTTATGTATGGGTGAAGACATAGACACAAATACACAAATATTGAAGACATATACATAAAGAGACACAAAATTTTTACTTTGTTTGGTAACTATGCTTAAGACAGAACATAAATTGCAAATGTCAATATTATCCTTATCTCCCAAAAAAAATCACCACAGTCACTACTATTAAGGATAAAAGTGGAAAAACTTGTGTCTTAACCTTTGTGTCTTACTGTCTCAATAAAATGACAATACAAAAATTTTATGTATTTGTGTACCAATGTGTACCACTGTGTCTTTACTTATTTTATGTATTTGAAAACCAAACATGAAACATGGGTGTGAGTGTGTCACCGTGTCTCAAAATTTGGTGGACACACCCACTAAACAAACGGTGCCCAATGGAACGCCTAAGCTCCTCTATGTCTCTTCCTTGCCTTTGTTGCTCCTCCCTCATAGCTCTTTGATCTTCTCTAATCCATGTTGTAACTCAAGCCTTCCAAGGAGGTGTTGAGTTATTCCCAATAATTGTGTGGAGGAAATTGCATCCCTTGAGGCATCTCAGGGATTTCTTGATGAGGATCTTCCTCATGCTCTTGTTGAGATCCATGAATGAGCTCTCTTGTTTGCTCCATCCTTTTCTTAGTGATAGGCTTGTCCTCTTCAATGAGGATGTCTCCTTCTATGTCAATCCCAGCTAAATTGCATAGATGACAAATGAGATTAGGAAAGGCTAACCTTGCCAAGATGGATGACTTGTCAGCCACCTTGTAGAGTTCTAGAGGTATGATCTCATGAACTTCTACTTCCTCCCCAATCAAGATACTATGGATCATGATGGCCCGATCCACAGTCACTTCAGATCGGTTGCTAGTGGGAATGATGGAGTGTTGGATGAACTCCAACCATCCTCTAACCACAGGCTTAAGGTCCGGTCTTCTCAATTAAACCGGATTGCCTCTTGAGTCTCTTTTTAATTGAGCTCCTTCCACATATATGTCCATGAGGACTTGGTCCAACCTTTGATCAAAGTTGACCCTTCTAGTGTAGGGGCGTGCATTTTCTTGCACAATTGGCAAGTGGAACACCAACCTTACATTTTCCGGACTGAAATCTAAGTATTTCCCCCGAACCATTGTAAGCCAATTCTTTGGATTCGGGTTCATACTTTGATCATGGTTCCTAGTGATCCATGCATTAGCATAGAACTCTTGAACCATTAAGATTCCGACTTGTTGAATGGGGTTGGAAAGAACTTCCCAACCTCTTCTTCGGATTTCATGTCGGATCGCCGGATACTCATTTTTCTTGAGCATGAAAGGGACCTCAGGGATCACCTTCTTCTTGGCTACAACTTCATAGAAGTGGTCATGATAGACCTTTGAGATGAATCTCTCCATCTCCTATGACTCGGAGGTGAAAGCTTTTGCCTTCCCTTTCCTCTTTCTAGAGGTTTCTCCGGCCTTAGGTGCCATAAATGGTTATGAAAAAACAAAAAGCAATGCTTTTACCACACCAAACTTAAAAGGTTTGCTCGTCCTCGAGCAAAAAAAGAAAGAAAGAAGGGGAAGAAGAAGAAAATGGAGGAGATGGAGGGTTATAGGTGGTTCGGCCAAGATGGGGGAAAGGTGTTTGTTTTGTGTGAATATGAAGGAGTAGTGAGGGGTTTATATAGGGGTGAGGGGAGGGTTAGGGTTCGGTCATTAGGGTTGAGTTTTGGAGGGAAAAGTGTTTTGAATTTGAAAGGTAAGGTAGGTGAGGTTTTTGGGGAAGAGATATGGAGGTGATTAGTGAAGAGGTGATGGGGAAGAGTGAATAAGTTGATTGGTGAGGGGTATTTGGGGAAGAATGTTGTGGGAGGGTAGGTGGGGATCCCGTGGGGTCCACAGATCCTGAGGGGTCAAGGATTTATCATCCCTGTTCCTATTAGGCGTGTAAATGCCCTTACAATGCAATCCTGGCGTTTAACGCCAGATTGCTGCTTATTTCTGGCGTTAAATGCCAGCTTTTATTCCTTTCCTGGCGTTAAACACCAAGCTGAAACCTGTTTCTGGCGTTTAACGCCAGTTTGTTGCTTCTTTCTGGCATTTAACGCCAGTCTGGTGCTTCTTTCTGGCGTTTAATGCCCAGAATGGTGCCAGACTGGGTGTTAAACGCCAGTAAGTTTCTCCTCCAGGGTGTGCTATTTTTAATGCTGTTTTTTATTTTTCTTTAATTTTTTTGCAGTTGTTTTTGTGACTCCACATTATGATCAACCTAAAAAAAGAAAATAACATAGATAAATAAAATTGGGTTGCCTCCCAATAAGCGCTTCTTTAATGTCAATAGCTTGACAGTGAGCTCTCATGGAGCTTCACAGATGTTCAGAGCATTGTTGGGGACTCCCAACACCAAACTTAGAGTTTGAATGTGGGGGTTCAACACCAAACTTAGATTTTGGTTGTGGCCTCCCAACACCAAACTTAGAGTTTGACTGTGGGGGCTTTGTTTGACTCTGCATTGAGAGAAGCTCTTCTTGCTTCCTCTCCATAGTTACAGAGGGAGATCCTTGAGTTTTAAACACAAGGTAGTCCTCATTCAATTGAAGGATCAACTCTCCTCTGTCCACATCAATCACAGCTTTTGCTGTGGCTAGGAAGGGTCTTCCAAGGATGATGGATTCATCCTCATCCTTCCCAGTGTCTATGATTATGAAATTAGCAGGGATGTAAAGGCCTTTGACCTTTACTAGCACGTCCTCTACCTGTCCATAAGCCTTTTTCATGTATTTATCTACCATCTCTAATGAGAATTTGGCAGCCTGTATCTCAAAAATTCCCAGTTTCTCCATTACAGAGAGTGGCATTAAGTTTATGCCTAACCCCAGGTCACACAGAGCCTTTTCAAAGGTCATGGTGCCTATGGTACAGGGAATTAAGAATTTACCATGATCCTGTTTCTTTTGAGGTAATGTCTGCCTAAGCAAGTTATTCAGTTTATTAGTGAGCAATGGGGGTTCATCCACCCAAGTCTCATTACCAAATAACTTGGCATTCAGCTTCATGATTGCTCCAAGGTACTTAGCAACTTGCTCTTCAGTAATACCTTTATCCTCTTCAGAGGAGGAATAGTCATCAGAGCTCATGAATGGCAGAAGTAGGTTCAATGGAATCTCTATGGTCTCTAGATGAGCCTCAGATTCCTTAGGTTCCTCAGATGGGAACTCCTTTTTGTCCAGAGGACGTCCCATGAGGTCCTCCTCATTGGAATTCACATCCTCCCCCTCCTTTTTAGGTTCGGCCACACCAAGTAAGATTATGGCCTTATACTCTCTTTTTGGATTCTCTTCTGTATTGCTTGAGAGAGTACTAGGAGGAGTTTCAGTGACTCTTTTACTCAGCTGGCCCACTTGTGCCTCCAAATTTCTAATTGAGGACCTTGTTTCATTCATGAAACTTATTATGGCCTTAGATAGATCAGAGACTATGTTTGCTAAGCTAGAGGGGCTCTGCTCAGAATTCTCTGTCTGTTGCTGAGAGGATGATGGAGAAGGCTTGCTATTGCTAAACCTGTTTCTTCCACCATTATTAAAGCCTTGTTGCGGCTTTTGTTGATCCTTCCATGAGAAATTTGGATGATTTCTCCATGAGGGATTATAGGTGTTTCCATAGGCTTCACCCATGTAATTCACCTCTGCCATTGCAGGGTTCTCAGGATCATAGGCTTCTTCTTCAGAAGATGCCTCTTTAGTACTGTTGGATGCATTTTGTAATCCATTCAGACTTTGAGAAATCATATTGACTTGCTGAGTCAACATTTTGTTCTGAGCCAATATGGCATTCAGAGCATCAATTTCAAGAACTCCCTTCTTTTGAGGCATCCCATTACTCACAGGATTCCTTTCAGAAGTGTACATGAACTGGTTATTTGTAACCATGTCAATGAGTTCCTGAGCTTCTGCAGGCATTTTCTTCAGGTGAATAGATCCACCTGCAGAATGGTCCAATGACATCTTAGACAATTCAGACAGACCATCATAAAATATATCCAGGATGGTCCATTCTGAAAGCATGTCAGAAGGACACTTTTTGGTCAGTTGCTTGTATCTCTCCCAAGCTTTATAGAGGGATTCACCTTCTTTCTGCCTGAAGGTTTGAACATCAACTCTAAGTTTGCTCAGCTTTTGAGGAGGAAAGAACTTGGCTAAGACCAGCTTATCCCAAGAGTTCAGGCTATCTTTAGATTGAGAGTCCAACCATACTCTAGCTCTGTCTCTTACAGCAAAAGGGAAAAGCATAAGCTTATAGACCACGGGATCAACTCTATTGGTCTTAACAGTATCACAGATCTGCAAGAATTCAGTTAAGAACTGAAAAGGATCTTCTGATGGAAGTCCATGAAACTTGCAATGTTGTTGCATCAGAGAAACTAATTGAGGCTTAAGCTCAAAATTGTTTGCTCCAATGGCAGGAATTGAGATGCTTCTTCCATGGAAGTTGGAATTTGGTGCAGTGAACTCACCAAGCATCTTCCTTGCATTGTTGTTATTTGGTTCGGCTGCCATATCCTTTTTCTGTTCAAAAATTTCAGTTAGGTCCTCTTTAGAGTACTGTGCTTTAGCTGCTCTTAACTTCCTCTTCAAGGTCTTTTCAGGTTCAAGATCAGCTTCAACAAGAATGCCTTTTTCCTTGTTCCTGCTCATATGAGAGAGAATAAAACAAAGAAAGTATGGAATCCTCTATGTCACAGTATAGAGATTCCTTTATGTAAGTAGAAGAGAAGAAGAGTATGAATGAGGAAAAGAGAAAAATTCGAACACAGAGGAGAAGAGAGGGTTCGAATTTTAAGATGAAGAGAAGTGTTAGTAAATGAATAAATAAATAGAAAGAGATGAGAGAGAGAAGAAAATTCGAATTTTAATTAAAAGGAAAAGGAAAATATTTTTGTTTTTATTTTAAAATTAAGTTAGAATTCGAAAATTAAGAGAAGAAATAAAATTAAAATTAAAATTTGAAACAATTAGTTAATTAAAAGAATTTTGAAAAAGAGGAAGGTGATTTTCGAAAATTAGAGAGAGAAAAGTAGTTAGGTGGTTTTGAAAAAGATAAGAATTAGTAAAACAAACAAAAAGTCAATTAGTTGGTTGAAAAAGATTTGAAAATCAATTTTCAAAAGATAAAAAGTTAGAAAAGATTTTTGAAATCAAAATTTAAAAAAAGAGATATGATTGAAAAGGATATGATTAAAATATATGATTGAAATTTATTTTGAAAAAGATTTGAAATAGAAATTTAGAAAGATTTGATTTTGAAAATTAAAGTTAATGACTTGACCAACAAGAAATCAAAAGATATGATTCTAAAATTTAAAGTTTGAATCTTTTTTAACAAGAAAGTAACAAACTTGAAATTTTTGAATCAAAACATTAATTGTTAGTATTAATTTCAAAAATTATGAAATAAAGATAAGAAAAAGATTTTGAAAATCAATTTTAAAAATTTTTCGAAAAACATGAAAAAAATGAAAAAGATTTGATTTTTGAAAAAGATTTTGAAAAGATAAATTTTTGAAATTGAAATCTTGACTTGACTAACAAGAAAAAACTTATTTAAAGAAATTTTGACTAAGTGAACCCAAAGATTTCGAAAGTTATGAGTAAAATAAGGAAAAGATATTTTTTATTTTTGAATTTTTAATGATGAGAGAGAAAAACACAAAAATGACTCGAAACATGAAAAATTTGGATCAAAACAAATGATGCATGCAAGAACACTATGAATGTCAAAATGAACACCAAGAACACTTTGAAGATCAAGATGAACATCAAAACATATTTTTGAAAAATTTTCAAGAAAAGAAAAACATGCGAGACGCCAAACTTAGAAATTTTTAATGTTTAGACTCTAATAATTCAAAAATGCATATGAAAAACAACAAAAGACACAAAACAAGAAAATATGAAGATCAAACAAGAAGACTTACCAAGAACAACTTGAAGATCATGAAGAATACCATGCATAAGTTTTTTTTTCAAAAATTTTTAGAAAATTAAAAAGATGCAATTGACACCAAACTTAAAACTTGACTCTAGACTCAAACAAGAAACACAAAAATATTTTTGATTTTATGATTTTACTATATTTTTTATTTTTCAAAAATTATTTTGGGAAAACGAAAAAGAAGAAAAATTTTGAAAGATTTTTGAAAAGTTTTTGAAAATAAAATAAAGGTTGAAACAAAAAGAAAATTACCTAATCTAAGCAACAAGATGAACCGTTAGTTGTCCAAACTTGAACAATCCCCGGCAACGGCGCCAAAAACTTGGTGCACGAAATTTTGATCTCAATGGCGCCAACAACTTGGTACGCACAATTGTAATCTCACTTCTTTTTCACAACTTCGCACAACTAACCAGCAAGTGCACTGGGTCGTCCAAGTAATAAACCTTACGTGAGTAAGAGTCGATCCCACAAAGATTGTTGGCTTGAAGCAATCTATGGTCACCTTGTAAATCTCAGTCAGCCCGATTCAAATGGGTTATGGAGTTTTGATAACTAAAATATAAATAAAACGTAAAGTAAAGATAGAGATACTTATGTAATTCATTGGTGGGAGTTTCAGATAAGCGTATGGAGATGCGTTGTTCCTTCTTTATCTCTGCTTTCCTACTACCTTCATCCAATCCTTCATACTCCTTTCCATGGCAAGCTGTATGTTGGGCGTCACCATTGTCAATGGCTACTTCCCGTCCTCTTAGTAAAAAAGGTCCTCTACGGTTTCCCGCATGGCTAATCAGCTGTTGGTTCTCAATCGTGTAGGAATAGGATTTACTATCCTTTTGTGTCTGTCACCACGCCCTACAGTCGCGAGTTTGAAGCTCGTCACAGTCATCCCATCCCAGATCCTACTCGGAATACCACAGACAAGGTTTAGACTTTTCGGATCTCAAGAATGCTGCCAATGGATTCTAGCTTATACCACGAAGACTCTAATCTCACATAATGGAAGGCTCTGTTGTCAGGAGAGGCAACCATGCGTTGTGGACCAGGAATCCAAGAGATACACACTCTAGCTTTCGCAGGTAGAATAGAAGTGTTTGTCAGCCACGTGTTCATAAGTAAAAATGGTGATGAGTGTCACGGATCATCACATTCATCAGGTTGAAGTGCAAATGAATATCTTAGAATAAGAATAAGCATGAATTGAATAGAAAACAGTAGTAATTGCATTAATACTCGAGGAACAGCAGAACTCCAAACCCTTAATCTATGGTGTGTAGAAACTCCACCGTTGAAAATACATAAGTGATGAAGGTCCAGGCATGGCCGTGAGGCCAGCCCCCAATGTCTAAGATCGCATAAATGGATCAAAGATAGATACCAAGATGAAAATACAATAGTAAAAAGTCCTATTTATACTAGACTAGTTACTAGGGGTACAGAAACGAGTAAATGACGCAGAAATCCACTTCCGGGCCCACTTGGTGTGTGCTTGGGCTGAGCATTGAAGCTTTCACATGTAGAGGTCTTCCTTGGAGTTGAATGCCAGTTTGTAACTTGTTTATGGCGTTTGAATCTGCTTTGCAACTTGTTTCTGGCGTTTAATGCTAGAATAGGGCAGAAAGCTGGCGTTAAACGCTAGTTTACATCGTCTAAACACGGATAAAGTATGGACTATTATATATTTCTGGAAAGCCCTGGATGTCTAATTTCCAACGCAATTGAGAGCGTGCCATTTGGACTCATGTAGCTCCAAAAATTCCATTTCGAGTACAAGGAGGTCAGAATCCAACAACATCAGCAGTCCTTTGTCAGCCTCTGAATCAGATTTTTGCTCAGGTCCCTCAATTTCAGCCAGAAAATACCTGAAATTATAGAAAAACACACAAACTCATAGTAAAGTCCAAAAATGTGAATTTTGCTTAAAAACTAATAAAAATATACTAAAAACTAACTAAATCATACTAAAAATTATGTAAAAATAATGCCAAAAAGCGTATAAATTATCCACTAATCAATATGCCTGTGGTGTTTCTGTACTAGGATATTCTTGGACAAGTAGGTTCTGAGGAGTATTTTGAAACTTGACCACTTGGATCAATTGATCTGGGATTGCCAACCGAAAGTCCACTATCAAGAGCAACCTAGCTACAAAGCATTTAGTGATCCAAAGAGATGTTGGGCATCAATGTTCCTAGGAAGAAATTGTGAGCCATGTGTCTGTAGTGAAGAAGTGTTGAGCAAAATTGAGCCAAAAGGCTGCTGCAACACTTGCCACCAAGCCCTCATTAAGAAATAAGCTTTCTAAGCAAAGTAAAGAAAGGAAAAGCTA
This sequence comes from Arachis hypogaea, assembly GCF_003086295.3. Lineage (NCBI taxonomy): Eukaryota > Viridiplantae > Streptophyta > Magnoliopsida > Fabales > Fabaceae > Arachis > Arachis hypogaea. Next base: position 77,421,285 of record NC_092038.1, on the reverse strand, counting down.
GCAAGGGATCAAGCAAAAGCAAGGCATTATAGCAGCAACTCTAGTGAAACTTTAAGGAAACATTTCTTATCTATCAGCAAAGAATAAATGAGCTACATTTGTCTACATAAAACCCCATGAATCAAGTTCAATTATCTGCTAAATAAGGATATGCATACTTCTCTGTTTCATTTCATTTCTTCTTATGTTTAGTGCTTGCTTGGGGACAAGCAAGATTTAAGTTTGGTGTTGTGATGACAAGTCATCTTATGCTAGCTTTTCAAGCAATTTTCACTTGTTTTATTAGGTTTTATGCACTTTCTTGCATTATAAGTAAGTGATTTGGAGTGGATTTGCATGGTCAATTCAATCAATCATTATTTATTTGACATAAAATCACAAGGTTTAAGCTAGAATTAGTTGGTTTTTAAATGATTTAGAGATCTTGTGAATTTGGTGATGCTTTGATTGGTTGTTTTGATTACTTGTAGGTGAAAAAAAGAAAGAAACCAGGAAAGTGTGCTCAACCAAGCGTGGTCCAAGGAAACAAAAGCGTGGCACTCACTCAAGGAAGCAAGCATAGTGCTCGAATAATGAGCGTAGCGCTCAAAAAGTGAGTGCTAGAGACCAAGCACTCAGCACCAAAGGCACAAGGCAAGGGTGTTGCGTTGAGAGAACAAACGGAGTGCTTAAAGGGATACCAAATTAACAAAGCTAAGCATAGCACTCCGTTAAAACATTCACCTTTTTCGTGCTCCGTTCAAAACAAAAACAAGGCGCGCTACACCAAAGGGAGCTCCCAAAATGAAGCCACCAAGGCTCGAAGTGGAGTCCTACACAAGCACAAAGAGGGTGCTACGTTTGAAGTTTAAACACTTCACGCAGCGCTATTGGAACAATGAAATTGGACAAAGGAAGGGCTCCTAAAAGGGGCAGCCAGGGCTCGAAAGTGGAGCTCACTCCAAAGCAAAGTAGCCCTATGTTGAAACAAGTAACTGAGCGCTATGGGAAGGCTTGGCATGAGCCCAACAACACAACGTATTGAGCGCTTCGTTTCCTTATTTCACTGAGTGCTTCCCTGGGAGGTGGCCTGGGTTCAATTTCAATTAAAAACCAATTTGGATCCAATTCTTAACCAATTTGAAAAGCCCACTCCAAGTTCTGAAAATCAAAAATAGAAAGTGTATAAATAGGAGTTAGTTTGATTTGTAAAAGATCTCTTTTAGCATTTTTTATTTTCTTTAGCTGAATTTTTAGTTTTCACTTAGTTTTCACTTTGAATTTGGGGAATTGGGATTGAGATCTGAGTTTTCTTTTTCATTGTTCTTGCTTCTACAACTTTTACTTTCTGTTTTGAATTTTGGATTGAGATTGAAGGAACAACCTACGTCAACAACAGAGATTAGGAGTTTTCTAGGATTAGCTGGGTATTATCGGAGGTTCATTAAGGGATTCTCGTAAATTACATTGCCTATGACAAAGTTAACTCGGAAGGACACATTGGTTGTGTGGACATCAGAGTGTGACGAGAGCTTCCAAACTTTGAAGTAGAATTTAACAACAGTACATGTACTTGTGTTGCCTGAACCTAATGAGCCATTCGAGGTTTATTGTGATGCTTTGTTAAAAATTCTAAGGTGTGTGCTGATACAACATCGAAATATTTTAGCTTACGCTTCACGTCAATTAAGACCACACGAGGTGGATTACCAGATTCATGGCCTAGAACTTGCTGTGGTTGTATTTGCATTTAAAGTATGGAGGCACTATCTTTACGGGGTGAAGTTCCGAGTCTTCTCTTATTACAAGAGCTTGAAATAGATATTTGATCAGAAGGATTTTAATTTGCGTCAGAGGAAATGGATGGAATTGCTAAAGGATTATGATTTGAGCTGAGTTATCATCTGGGAAAAGCTAATATGGTGGCAGATGTACTGAGCCAGAAGTCCCTAACCATTGCTTGGATGATGATCAAGGAGGAGAAGTTGTTGAGAGAGTTTGAGAATCTTAACTTGGACGTTAGAGAGGTAGCCAAGAGTGTGTGCTTACACCTATTACATATCTTCAGTGATTTCAAGGCTGGGACTCAGAAGGCTCAACAAAATGATTAGGAGCTGTAGAAAATGTTGCATGGAATAGAACAGAGAAAACAAGGAGAAGTTACTCGCGACAGGGAATGAGTTTAGAGCTACAAAGCAAGAATTTGTATGCCGAATGTGGGAGACTTAAGGCATGACGTGCTTATAGAGGCTAACATGAGTGGATTCTCGATTATTCCTGGGGCTACCAAGATGTATCATGATCTGAAGGTGATGTTTTGGTGACCAAGAATGAAAAATGACGTAGCAATGCATTTGAAATACTGAACGTGAATATTGAACGCCGAAATCCATTCGAAATACTGCAACCCTTAGAGATTCCACAGTGGAAATAGAAAGCTATCACCATGGATTTTGTGTCTAATTTGCTGAGAACTAGAATGCGATTTGATACGGTGTGGGTAATTGTTGATCAATTGACTAAGTCTGCTCATTTCTTGCATGTCCGTATGAGCTATACCTTAGAAAAGTTTGCGCATTTGTACATTAAAGATATTGTAAGACTGCATGGTGTGCCTATGACTATAGTTCCTGACAGAGATCCTCGCTTCACTTCAAGGCTTAGGGGGGCTTTTTAGAAAGTGTTCAGGACTCAATTGTACCTAAGCCCTGCGTACCATCCTCAAAGCAATGCTGAGAGCTTATGTACTGGATCAATCGGCAAGTTGGGATTGATACATGATGCTAGTGGAGTTTGCGTACAATAACAGTTACCATATGAGCATCGGAATATCTTCGTATGAGGCTCTGTATGGGAGAAAGTACCAACCTCCACTATGTTGGTTTGAGGCCAGAGAATCGAGTTTGTTTGGGCCTGAGTTGGTGGCAAAGACGACGGAACATATTAAGAAGATCCGATCTAGAATCATTACGGTTCAGAGTTGACAGAAAAGTAGAGTTTAAAGAAATTGACCATGTGTTCCTGAGGGATACTCTGACTATAGGTATTGGAAGGGCGATTAAGACAAAGAAACTGAATCCCATTATATCGGTTTGTTTCAAATTTTGAAGAGAATTGGGCTGGTTCTGTATCGAGTAGCTCTACCACCGTATCTTTGGAATTTGCAGGACGTAATTTACATTTCACAGCTTCGAAAGTATACCTTTGATGCAAGCCATGACTTAGAACCTGAATCAATTCAACTAAAAGAATATTTGATGTTTTAAGTGATTTCGGTCAAGATTGACGATGTCAATATTAAGAAACTCTGAGCAAAAGAAGTTCAGTTAGTAAAGGTTGCTTGGAGTCCATCGGGAATAGAGGAGCACACCAAGGAGCTTGAATCGACGATGAGGAAGGACTACCCGCAGTTATTCTCAGGTAATTGAATTTTAGGGACAAAATTGCTAATTAGGTAGGTGGGATGTAAAATCCTATAAATAATAAATAATTAATTAGTAAATTAATTATGAGCCAAAAAAATTATAAAATTATAAAATTAAATTTTATAATTTGAAGAAGTAAAAATATTTAAAATACGAATTAAAATACTAACTTTAAAGATTTTGTCCCAAAATCGGGCCAACAAGCCAAACCGATTGGACCGGGCCTATATTGGGCCCAAGGCCCAATATATATAAACTCAAATCAGCCCTCTCTCCCCTTCCAATTCAATCTTCAATTTCTCCTAACTTTCAATCCAGAGCTTTGATTGACGCACCATTTGCGGCCACACAATCGCCTCGTTAAGTTCTTCAAATCCATCTGAACAAAGTGGTAAGAAATTCAAATTTCTCACCCAGCCCTTCTCTTTAATTTCGTGATTTTTAGATATTGGATATTGAGGAATTATGTAATTTTGATGGTGTAGGGGTACTCTAGTGAGAGATATAGCTAAGTTTCATCTAAATGCTCAGTGAGTAAGGTAAGGAACCATTAAACCTTTGTTAATTAGTGAATTAATGAACACTTGTATTGATTATAGTAAAATTATATGAAATTAGATTGAATTTTATGTTGATTTGGAGTTAAATTGGTGAGTTGGGACAAAATTCTAGTGATTGAAGCTTGTTAAGTTGGTTTGTAGACTTGGAAGCTTGTGGACATGGGTTTTTGTGGTGTTTTGTGGCTTGGGGAGGAATTCTCCAAGGTATGATTTCGGTTTCTTGTAGTTAATATCTAATGTTACATGAAAATTTAGGCTAGTTTCCATAGGATAGGATTGAATGCTCTGAATTAATGGATTTGATGGATTAAATATGAATAAATGTGATGTTGATAGTGGTAGGTGATTATATTGGTGAAATTGGTAGAATTGTGTGTGAAATTATTTGAATGAATTGATGAGAATAGATGTTGAAATGATTATAAAGTGATTGTTGAGAATGTGGTAAAGTGTAGGAGTATTGGTATTGGTTGTGGCATGTTTAGTTTGGTTTTGTATTGAGATTTTTGGAAAACTAGAGGATTTGTGACTTTTGGTAAAAATTGATTTTTGACCAACTCCGACGAGCTATAACATGGCTTCTAGACCCCCAAATCTTATAAAACTTGTCTTGGATGAAAATTAGGTCCGTGAAGTTTATAAGGTTTGAAGAACAGACTGAAAATGACTTTTAAATAAAAAGTTATTTTGAGGTTTGGTGTGAAAAATTAATTTTCTAAACTTAACAGCTTTTTACCAAACTATTATACTTGCGTACGTAACAATGTCACGTGATGTGAGTACTGGGCTCTGTCCACACACTTGCGTACGCGAACAAGGCCTGGTTATGCAATATTTTCACTTTTACACTCATGCATATGCAAAAACGTGCATGTGTACATGGATAGTGCATGCGTATGTGACACTATCTTTTTGCAAATTCTCACGTACATGGCAGGTGGCTCACGTACGCATGACCCCTATTTTGGTGAAAATTATAACTTTTGAGTTTTCAACCATTTTTCTAGCTTTTCTAAACCTCTGTAAATCATGTTTGAGGTCTGATAACTAGTGTTAGGTTACAGAAGAAAAGCAAACCCATTGAGGGAGTTAGTTTGATATTGAGGAAGAGTTTGAATTAACGAAGCATGGATAATGTTGAATGAGATATGAATAAGAGTAATGATAGTATTGATGAATTGTGACTGAAAGATCTACATGCTATATGCATTATATTATCTGAGATACGAGTTTTCTTGGGTAGATGCAGTGGCTTCCCACCCCTTGATCCAGATTAAGACTCGATACTCTGTTGACCCTGCGTCACAAGATGTGACTGCGCACTTTAATTCTCCAGATTCCCCTAATGAGATGATAAACGAATGTTATATATTTGCATAGACACTTGGAGATGCGCGCACGCAGGGACTGTCCAGGGTTTGCTACCAAACATGTCGGGTTTGGATGGATAACCGATAGATGAGCATCATATGTACTTGTATTTTTTGTTTGGGCATGCATTTGTCTTAGTTTGCCTATTTCGTAAATATAATTAACTGCTACTTGACCTAATTGATGTATCTATCTCTATATTTGTGCTTTCACTTGTCTGTCTTGCTTGTATTTGTTTCTGAGAGATCCCTCTGTCAGGTGAAGGAGGCGCTAAGGGTTATTTCACTTGGTGAATCGAAGGCATGTAGAGAATGGAAAACGAAGAGTTAGATTAGGATCCTTAGACATAGTCACCATATTTCTGGTTTAGTGAAATCTTTAGAATATGAATATGGGTTGTTGGAGTTTTGGAATGCCTCTGGCTTCCCAGGACATTATTTATTAACTATTTGGGCACTTTTGCCATACTGAGAACTTCCGGTTCTCATTCCATACATATTTTATTATTTTTCAGATGCAGGATGTGATGCACCTCGTTGAGCGGGTTGGAGACTTTTGGAAGCAAAAAACTACTTTTGGACATGTTTATATTTTTTATTTAGTATATATATACGTATAAATGTTCTCCACTTTGTATAAACATGTATTTTGTCCCTCCTAGAGGTCAACTTGGAGAAACAAGATCTATAATTTGCCTTTTGATAAAATTTTGGGTTATATATATATATATATATATATATATATATATATATATATATATATATATATATATATATATATATATATACTCTGGTCAGTCTTTACTTCGCAAGTCGAGTCTGGAGCTTTTTACATGTATCTTTTTGGAATTTCCTATATATATGTACATTATCCATTTTTGTACGTTGTTACCTATTCTTCTACGCTTAGCCATTTCAAGTGTGATGCGAATCTTGAAAATCTTTTTGTTCAACTTTTCTTCAAGGCTCCTAGTTAAATTATTCTTCATGTGTGTGTGTGTGTGCGTATGCGTATTTTACTTTTAGATGTTGTAATACTCTACCACCTCTAATTTACGAACTTAACCGTAAAGCTCTGTGTGGTAGGATGTTATATTGGAAATTGTATCACTAGAAAATGTATTGGTAGGTTTCTCAGAAAGTCGCTTTGCAATTTGTCCCATTTGATCTTCAAGATTCTTGATGGATGCTTCCTGATTTTTTAAGTTGGCCCTAGTTTCTTGCATGAAGTGTTTGTTGATTGGACAAATGAAGTTGTGGTGTGGGAGTGTTGTTCTAATGCAAGCTCAAAGGACGAAGGTTTTGAAGGGTTTTGTGGGGCTATTGGGGGTGTGTTGAAGTTATTTTGAGGGTTGTGAAAATTGTTTTGTGTTTTGGAAGTGGTTTTGGTTGTGAGACTGATTATTGAAATTGTTGTTGTTGAAATTATTGCTCCTCTGTCGTTGGCCTTGTTGATTGTTCCACCTAAAATTAGGACAATTCCTCCATCTAGGATTATATATCTTTGAGAAAGAGTCATTTTATTGTAGCCTAGATGAATTGCCCATGAAGTTTACTTGCTACACAGAAGGTTGGTGAAGATTGAATGGTTTATAGCTTTCACCATAAGAAACCCATCTACTCATGTCATAAGAAGAACTTTGTGTACTAACTATAGAGACTTTCATGCCTCCCATTTGCTTAGTGAGTGTCATGAATTATTGAGACATGATCTTGTTTTGTGCAACATGAGTATCCAAAGTATCCAGCTCCATGACTCCTCTATTCACATTATTCCTTTCTGAAGAAAACAAATGCTGATTGTTTACAACAATCTCAATGAGCTCTAAAGCTTCTTCAGTGGTCTTTTTCATATGCAATGAACCTCCAACTGAATTATCCAAAGAATTCTTTGAAGTAGGAGTGATGCCATCATAGAAAATCTTGAGTTGCACCCAGTCAACAAACATGTCGGGGGAGCATTTTCTCAATATTTCTTTATATCTTTTCCATACTTCATAGAGTGACTCTTCTTCTTGTTGCTTGAATGTTTGAATGTTTGTCCTCAACTTTGTCAATATTTGTGGTGGAAAAAATATTGTCAACAATTTGCTAACCAAATTATCCCATGTGACAATGCTCTCCTTGAATTGAGTCTCAAGCTATTGCCTATCACTATCTCTCACAGAGAATGGAAATAGCATCAATCTATAAGCCTCAGCAGAGACACCATTGGACTTCACAGTATCACATATTTGAAGGAAGCTCGAAATGTGTTGATTAGGGTCCTCATGAGGACGTTTTTCAAAGATAGTATTGTTACACCAATGAAATCAATTCTGGCTTTAATTTAAAGTTATTGGCATTAACATTGGATGTAAGGATGCTGCTCCCACAATTTTCAGGGTTGGGAGTTGTATATGATCCCAATGTTTTCCTAGCATGCTGAGCATTATTGGAATTGTGATTCTCTGCAATATTGTGCTCTAGTTCTTTCGTAGCTTCTTCAATTCTTTAACCTCTTCAACTAATTCAATTCCCTCTCTTTGGTTCTTTGGCTTGCTATTCCTTATTTGGTGGAGAGTTTGTTCGATTTCAGGATCAAAATAAAGAGGCTCCTCATCTTTATTGCCTTGCATAAACACAAAGCAACAAGAAAAATTGGGATTTCCTACGTCAAAGTGAGGAGAATTCCTAGTGAGGTAATAACACAAACAGTTAAGTAACTAAATATAAGAAAATAACAAAAACAAGTAAATAACTAAAACAGAAAGAAAAAGTGTCTAATTTAGGTAATCAATTAATGTGGTAGTTGTTATTCACAATTAAACCCTGGTAACTGTGCCAAAAATGGATAACGGATAATCCACAACTCGGCAAGTGCAACGAATCGCATCAAGTAATACCACGGTGAGTGGGTTATCATTCCCACGAGGATCAACGGATTAAGCAAAAATTATTAATTGATTATTCTAGTTAGACAATTCATATTTGAATGATGATTAATCAAGAAACATAAACAGAAAACTAAATGACTTGGCAGTAAAGTAAATGAACTAAAAGTAAATGACTGAAATGGAAATGAAATAACAATAAAACTCATAAAGAAATTAAGAACACAAGCAGTGAATTAATCTCAATTGCAAAATTAAACAAAGTAATAAATGAAAGTAGTAATCATTTAATTAAGAAAATAAGATGAAAAGGAACATTGAGGTTCGGAGATGTTAATTCCTTAAGAACAATAGATCTCAACTCTATCTCAATCATACAATTATAGATCTCTGGCAAATCATAAGTGAATGAATCTCAATTTCTTCGTGACTCAATCTCTTTTGACTTAATCAATTGCTAATTTCTTGATCAATTTCTCATGAGAAGAGATTAAGCACATTCTCTGATTTCATAACTATACAATTCTTAAAATCTGAATTTAGTTGATTCAATGTCACTTATCAAATCTAAATTCAAAAGCATAAGCATTGAGAGAGAGAATCTTCAAGCTCAATTTCTATGATTCACTTTTTCAAATGATCATGAAATTCAACTCAGATTCAAACTATTTTCTAATAGATTTGAATCCTTAAAATGAATAACGAACATTCTCTCTTAAGAAATCATAATGCATAGATCAAAGATAGATAATCAACAAAATCATTCCATTAGAAATTGACATAATTCTTTCCCTCAATCAAAGAGAATTAATGCCTTATAATTGAGAGCACCAGCTACAATTCTAAAGGAAAACTCTCTGAACAAAGAAGATTCAAATTGTGTAAAATATAAAAATTGTGAGAAGTCCCCTATCAGTGTTCTCTAAAAAACTTTTATACTCTATCCTCAATTACATCCAAATTCAAATGCAAATTCTCCTTAAATTCAAATCCAATTTAAGTCAAATACAAATCCAATTCTACTTGATCTCATGGGCTTGTCAAGTTTTGATTTCTCCAATTAGAAGCCTTAAGAATTGATGGATTACTGAAGTATATGGAGCACTGGAAGTGGCCTTAATGTTAGCCGTTGTATACCAAGGAAGCCACGTCCAATAGTAAGCTCATTTCTCCAAGTTTTGGGCCTCTGTTGGATTTTTTGTCGGATGCCTAGCTTTGGCCATTGAACAGCACACTTTCTAGCTCCGAAAATTAGCCCACAATGCTTCTGTAAAACTTGGTCATTAGATGCCTATGGGTTGCCGTTGGACGGGCATGTAGCTTTCTTTTAAGAATGGCTTTTGTTGAGAGTTTCCACTTGATGGCCCAACATATCTGTTGAACGGCACATCTTCTTTGCTCCAATGTTGGCCCAAGAATTATCTCTGTTTGTCGTAACCATTGGATGGCTTAAGAGTGCCATTAGACGTGAATTGAGCATTGTGCGTACGCACACCAAATACGTATGCACGAGTTCCCTTATGGCGCTGGTTGTGTATACGCACATGAGATATTATGCATGACACCCTCTTTGCCGTTGGACACCATGGATTTGCCGTTGGACAGCATCCATCTTAGTTCTAAAAATTGGCCCAAATTGACTTCTGTCTCATTCCATCGTTGGATGGCACTTCATTGGTGCTTAACGGTAAACTTGGACATACTGGTTATATTAGGTTTTGATGCGTGAGCATCTTGTACCCTTTTCCCTTCATTTTCCAGTTGTTTTTAGTTAGAAATTATTAAATTTTATTATATTCTAGTGCGAAAATCCTCTTTGTATGCTACTTTGAGTTTTTTTGGTATTTTTATTATTTCAGGTGAAATTCAGACGAATTTGGCAGAGTTTTGTACAAAAAAACAAAGGAAGAAATTGGATGTTGTCAACCATGACCTCCTTGCATTTCAACGAACATAACTTAAGCTACAGAGGTCTAACTGACGTGATTTTAATGGCATTTGAAAGCCAACTTTTAGAGCTTTCCAACGATATATAATAGTTTATACTTTTTTTGGAATCACTACCAATTATAGAGCTAAACGCCAAGCTTGGTGTTTAGCACCCAAAGAGGACAGAAAAATGCCAGAACTTCCCCTTGCTGATGCTAAATGCCAGCATACCGGTCAAACTCACCCAAGGGAGTATCTTTAGTGGGATTTAGCTTTTAATTGTTATCTTTTATCTTATTTTAGTTATTTTTATTTACAAACAAAATCCTTTAGATTTAGAATTGACTATTTTATTTTTGTACCAAATAAAACAAAGTTAGTATAAAAGGGAACAGATCTCTTGTATCTTGGATCTTCTTTCTTCTGGACGGCACACTTTTGGAAGAACCCTAGTTTTCTCTATAAGCAATGAGCAACTAAACCTCTTTGGTTAATGTTAGGAGCTCTTTTTATTTCTATGGGTTAAGATTATTGCTTTTCTATTTTAATTAATATATTGATTCAGTTTCAAGGATTGTTTTTGTTTTTAATCTTATGAATCTGGGTGGAACGAGAGTATGACTCTTATTCTACATGAGTTCCTGTGATTCTCGAGAGAGTTATCTCGCTTGAACAACAGCTTGAAAACAAATTCCTCCTAAATTGCTAATTACATGAACTAATTGGGATATATGACATAATCCTGTTAGCTGATAAACCCCATTTTTAGGGTTTATCTTGTGCTTAATTTAGAGGATTTTATCAACTATTCTCACATTTATTCAATGAATTAGCATGGTTCCATGACTTTCTCCTAATTTGTGCTTAAAAGTGAAAACATGCTTTTTAAACCTTTAATTTGCTAATTTTAATTCACTTTTGATTCCACTAGATGCCTTGATGTGTTTGTTAGTGAATTCAGGATAAAAATGGCTCGGAATGGTTCAAAGGAGTGAGGAGAAAAGCATACAAAGTGGAGAATACATGAAAAATCAAAGATTTGGAATGCACCACTGACGCGTATGCGCAATAGATGCGCACGCGTGGATATGAAGTCGCATGGCGACGCGTACGCGTGGATGGGAAAATGTCAAGCGACGCGCACGCGTGACCCATGCGTACGCGTCAATGCTCGCACATGACCTCATTAAAGTGAAAATACTGGGGGCAATTTCTGAGCTGCCCAGGCCCAAATCCAACTCAATTCTGAAGCTATTACATGCAGAATTCAAGGGGGATCGAGGGGGGATTCATTCATACACTTAGTTTTAGAGAGAGATGTAGAATTCTAGAGAGAGAGGGTCCCTCCTCTCTCTAAATTAGGGTTCTTAGTTTTCTTCTTCTTTTAGATCTAGATCTACTTCTTCTTTTGCTTTAATTTTCCTTTTATCTTTACTTGTTCTAGCATTTTACTTCTCTTGTAGTTTTCTTATTTTGTTAATTTTAGTTCATGCACTTTTTTGTTGATTTCCATTTTCTTTCAATGCAATTTATGATTTCCATGTCTTTTTATATTTGCTCTAGTTTTTTGTTGTTGATTTCTTACTTTGTAGTTGTAGCTTCCTTTAATTCTTGTAATTTATGATGTTTACCTTTATTGCCTTCTAAGTGTTTGATGAAATGTCTCTTTTAGTTATGAGTTAGATCTTTCTCCTCTTGGCTTGAGTTGAGTAATTAGTGACTCTTGAATTATCAAACTCTTTTGTTGATTGATAATTGGAAGTTGCTAGTTGACTTGAATGTCACTAAAGCTAGTCTTTCACTATGATTTGACTAGGATTTGTGATCTCAAGTTGATATCCACTTGACTTTCCTTCATAGTTAGAGGTTAACTAAGTGGAGCAATAGACAATTCTTGTCACAATTGATGATGATAATGAGGATAGGACTTCTAGTTCTCATACCTTGCCAAGAGCTTTCTTAGTTGTTAATTTATTTCCTTTGCCATTTCCTTGTGCACTACCCTCCTGATGAGCGGATAATTTGTATACTTTTTGGCATTGTTTTTAGTATGTTTTTGATATGATATAGTTAGTTTTTGGTATATTTTTATTAGTTTTTAGTTAAAATTCACTTTTCTGGACTTTACTATGAGTTTGTGTGTTTTTCTGTGATTTCAGGTATTTTCTGGCTGAAATTGAGGGACCTGAGCAAAAATCTGATTCTGAGACCAAAAAGGACTGCAGATGCTGTTGGATTCTGACCTCCCTGCACTCGAAGTGGATTTTCTGGAGCTACAGAAGCCCAATTGGCGCGCTCTCAACGGCTTTGGAAAGTAGACATCCTGGGCTTTCCAGCAATATATGATAGTCCATACTTTGCCCAAGATTTGATGGCCCAAACCGGCATTCAAAGTCACCTCAGGAAATTCCAGCGTTAAACGCTGGAACTGGCACCCAAATGGGAGTTAAACGCCCAAACTGGCACTAAAGCTGGCGTTTAACTCCAAGAAGAGTCTCTGCACGAAAAATGCTTCATTGCTCAGCCCAAGCACACACCAAGTGGGCCCGGAAGTGGATTTTTATGTCATTTACTCATTTCTGTACACCTTAGGTTACTAGTTTTCTATAAGTAGGACCTTTGACTATTGTATTAGAAGTCTTTGGATCTTTATATCTTTTGATCATGTTTTGATGATTGAACCCTCTTTGGGAGGCTGGCCATTCGGCCATGCCTAGACCTTATGCTTATGTATTTTCAACGGTGGAGCTTCTACACACCATAGATTAAGGTGTGGAGCTCTGCTGTACCTCGAGTATTAATGCAATTACTATTGTTCTTCCATTCAATTCCTCTTGTTCTTGTTCCAAGATATCACTTGTTCTTCAACTTGATGAAGGTGATGATTGACGCCCATCACTATTCTCACCCATGAACAAAGTGACTGACAACCACTCTTGTTCTACAAGCATTTGAGGCTTAGTGAATATCTCTTGGATTCCTGATTGCACGATGCATGGTTGATCGCCTGACAACCGAGTGCTCGCCTGACAAACGAGCCAACCATTCCGTGAGATCAGAGTCTTCGTGGTATAGGCAAGAACTGATGGCGGCATTCAAGAGAAACCGGAAGGTCTAACCTTGTCTGTGGTATTCTGAGTAGGATTCAATGACTGAATGACTGTGACGTGCTTCAAACCTGTAACTTACTGGGCGTTAGTGACAGACGCAAAAGAATCACTGGATTCTATTCCAGTAGGGGAGGGAACCACACCGGTGATTGGCAGCACTGTGACAGAGTGTGTGCATTAGCTTTCACTGCGAGGATGGGAGGTAGCTACTGACAACAGTGAGACCCTACACGAGCTTGCCATGGAAAGGAGTAAGAAGGATTGGATGAAGACTGTAGGAAAGCAGAGAGACGGAAGGGAAGGCATCTTCATACGCTTATCTGAAGTTCCTACCAATGAATTACATAAGTATCACTATCTTTATCTTTTATGTTATTTTCGTTCATCACCATATACATTTGAGTTTGCCTGACTAAGATTTACAAGATGACCATAGCTTGCTTCAATACTAACAATCTCCGTGGGATCGACCCTTACTCACGTAAGGTTTATTACTTGGACGACCCAGTGCACTTGCTGGTTAGTTGTGCGAAGTTGTGTAATGCCATGGTATTGAGCCACCAAGTTCTTGGAGCCATTACCGGGGATTATGAGAGTTGTGAAAAAGTATAGTTCACAATTTCGCGCACCAAGTTTTTGGCGCCGTTGCCGGGGATTGTTTAGGCTGGACAACTGACGGTTCATCTTGTTGCTTAGATTAGGTATTTTTTTTCAGAGCTCTTAAGAATGAATTCTAGTGTTTCAAGGTGATGTTCTTATCATCACCAAAGCTGATTGATCTTCATCAATTTAGCTCTTGAATGCAATGTCCTGCTGAAGCTTGGCCGGCCATGTCTAATTTCTTTAGACTAAAGCTTTAGACTAACATTGCATGATTCCTGGAATTCTCATTAAGAATTTTGATACCTTTATTTTCTTTTTCTACATAATTTTCGAAAAATCCAAAAAAAAAATTATAAAATCATAAAATCCAAAAATATTTCTTTTTTGAGTCTAGAGTCTCATCTTAAGTTTAGTGTCAATTTCATGTTTCTGTTCTTATTGCATTCATGCATGTGTCCTCATTGATCTTCAAGTTGTTCTTGATGATTTCCTTGTTCTGATCTTTGAATTCTATTGACTTGAGTGTTTTGTGTGTCTCATATGCATTTTCGTTTTGTTAGTGTCAGTAGTATACAAACTGCTAAGTTTGGTGTCTTGCATGCATTGTCATTTGATTCTTGTTGCATTTTGGTTTGTCATTATTATTAAAAATCCAAAAATATTTTTAATTTGTGTCTTTTCAAGTCAATAATACAGAGAATTGAAGATTCAGAACATACAGCAGAGGAATTGCACAGAAAAAGCTGGGCGTTCAAAACGCCCAGTGAAGAAGGACAGACTGGCGTTTAAACGCCAGCCAGGGTACCTGGTTGGGCGTTTAACGCCCAAAAGGGTAGCATTTTGGGCGTTAAACGCCAGAATGGATACCATTCTGGGCGTTTAACGCCAGGATGGCACAAGGGGGAAGATTTTGTTTTCAAAATCAATTTTTTTTAAGTTTTCAAAGTTTTTCAAAATCAAATCTTTTTCAAATCAAATCTTTTCAATCAAATCTTTTTCAAAATCAATTTCTTTCCTTTTTCAAAAATACTTATTAACAATTAATGATTTGATTGAACATTTTTTGCCTTTTCTGTTGAGGAAGGTTTTATGTTTGATTCATATCTTTTCTTGTTAGGCAAGTCATTAATTTTTAAAATCATATCTTTTCAAATTGTTTTCAAATCATATCTTTTAAAATTGTTTTCAAATCATATCTTCTCAATCACATCTTTTTAAAACCAATCATATCTTCTTAACCACATCTTTTTCAAAATAGTTTTCAATCAAATGTTTCTAATTTCTAATTTCAAAATCTTTTTCAAAAATCATTTGATTTCTTTTCCCTTTTCATTTTCGAAAATTAAGTAATGTTTTTCAAAATATTTTTTTAAATTTTCCACTTAATTTTCGAAAATTACTTCCCTCCTTCTCACATCCTTCTATTTATGGACTAACACTATCCCTTAATGCAAAATTCGAACTCCATCTTCTTTGATAAGTTCGAATTTTCCACTTCTGTCTTCTACTCTTCTTTTCCTCTGACACTTCAAGGAATCTCTATACTGTGACATAGAGGATTCCATATTTTCTTGTTTCCTTCTCTTTCTTATGAGCAGGAGCAAAGACAAAGGCATTCTTGTTGAGGCTGATCCTGAACCTGAAAGGACCTTGAAGAGAAAGCTAAGAGAAGCCAAAGTACAACTCTCTTTAGAGCACCCGAACGAACTCTTCAAGGAAGAAGAACTCATGGCAGCCGAAAACAACAACAATGCCAACAATGCAAGGAAGATGCTTGGTGACTTTACTGCACCTACTCCCGATTTCTATGGGAGAAGCATCTCTATCCCTGCCATTGGAGCAAACAACTTTGAGCTTAAGCCTCAATTAGTTTCTCTAATGCAACAGAATTGCAAGTTCCATGGACTTCCACTGGAAGATCCTCATCAGTTTTTAGCTGAGTTCTTGCAAATCTGTGACACAGTCAAGACTAATGGGGTTGACCCTGAGGTCTACAGACTGATGCTATTCCCTTTTGCTGTAAGAGACAGAGCTAGAACATGGTTGGACTCTCAACCTAAAGAAAGCCTGGACTCTTGGGAAAAGCTAGTCAATGCCTTCTTGGCAAAGTTCTTTCCACCTCAAAAATTGAGTAAGCTTAGAGTGGAAGTCCAAACCTTCAGACAGAAGGAAGGAGAATCCCTCTATGAAGCTTGGGAAAGATACAAACAATTGATCAGAAAGTGTCCCACTGATATGCTTTCTGAATGGAGCATCATAGGTATTTTCTATGATGGTCTCTCTGAACTGTCCAAGATGTCCTTGGATAGCTCTTCTGGAGGATCTCTTCATCTGAAGAAGACGCCTACTGAAGCTCAAGAACTGATTGAAATGGTTGCAAATAACCAATTCATGTACACTTCTGAAAGAAATCCTGTGAACAATGGGACTAGTCAGAAGAAAGGAGTTCTTGAGATTGACACTCTGAATGCCATATTGGCTCAGAATAAAATATTGACTCAACAAGTCAATATGATTTCTCAAAGTCTGTCTGGGATGCAAAATGCACCAAGCAGTACTAAGGAAGCTTCATCTGAGGAAGAAGCTTATGATCCTGAGAACCCTTCAATAGAAGAGGTGAATTACATGGGAGAACCCTATGGAAACGCCTACAATCCTTCATGGAGGAATCATCCAAATCTTTCATGGAAGGATCAACAGAGACCCCAACAAGGTTTCAATAACAATAATGGTGGAAGAAACAGGTTTAGCAATAGCAAGCCTTTTCCATCATCTTCTCAGCAACAGACAGAGAGTTCCAAGCAGAATAATTCTGACTTGGCAACCATGGTCTCTGATCTAATCAAAACCACTCAAAGTTTCATGACTGAAACTAGATCTTCCATTAGGAATCTGGAAGGACAAGTGGGTCAGCTGAGCAAGAAAATTACTGAACTCCCTCCAAGTACTCTTCCAAGCAATACAGAAGAAAATCCAAAAGGAGAGTGCAAAGCCATTAACATGGCTGAATTCTGGGAGGAAGAAGAGGCAGTGAACGCCACTGAGGAAGACCTCACTGGACGTCCACTGACCTCCAATGAGTTCCCCAATGAGGAACCTTGGGAATCTGAGGCTCAAACTGAGACCATAGAGATTCCATTGGACTTACTCCTGCCATTCATGAGCTCTGATGAGTATTCTTCCTCTGAAGAGGATGAGTATGTCACTGAAGAGCAAGTTGCTAAATACCTTGGAGCAATCATGAAGCTAAATGACAAGTTATTTGGAAATGAGACTTGGGAGGATGAATCCCCTTTGCTCACCAAAGAACTGAATGACTTGTCTAGGTAGAAACTACCTCAAAAGAGGCAAGATCCTGGGAAGTTTTCTATACCTTGTACCATAGGCACCATGACCTTCAAAAAGGCCTTGTGTGACTTAGGGTCAAGTGTAAACCTCATGCCCTTCTCTGTAATGGAGAAGTTAGGGATCTATGAGGTACAAGCTGCAAAAATCTCACTAGAGATGGCAGACAACTCAAGAAAACAAGCTTATGGACTTGTAGAGGATGTTTTGGTGAAGATTGAAGACCATTACATCCCTACTGATTTCATAGTCCTAGAGACTGGGAAATGCATGGATGAATCCATCATCCTTGGCAGACCCTTCCTAGCCACAGCAAAGGCTGTGATTGATGTTGATAGAGGAGAGTTGATCATTCAAGTGAATGAAGAATCCTTGGTGTTTAAGGCCCAAGGATATACCTCTGTCATCATGGAGAGGAAGCATGAAGGGCTTCTCTCAAAACAGAGCCAAACAGAGCCCCCACAATCAAACTCTAAGTTTGGTGTTGGGAGGCCACAACCAAACTCTAAGTTTGGTGTTGAACCCCCACATTCTTTACTCTAAGTTTGGTGTTGGGAGGTTCCAACACGGTTCTGAGCATTTCTGAGGCTCCATGAGAGTCCTCTGTCAAGCTAATGACAATAAAGAAGCGCTTGTTGGGAGGCAACCCAATGTTTTATAATTAATTATTTTCTTTTGTTATTTTATCTTTTTTTGTAGGTTGATGATCATAAGAAGTCACAAAATCCATGAAAAAAAGCAAAAACAGAATGAAAAATAGGAAGAAAAACAGCACACCCTGGAGGAAGAACTCACTGGCGTTTAAACGCCAGTGAGGCTAGCAGTTGGGCGTTTAACGCCCAGTCTGGCACCATTCTGGGCGTTTAACGCCAGAAAAGGGCACCAAACTGGCGTTAAACGCCAGGAAGGGGCAAGAACCTGGCGTTAAACGCCAGAAAGGGGCACCAGCCCGGCGTTTAACGCCAGAATTAGCTCAAAACGTGTTTTTGAGTGCCATTTGGTGCAGGGATGACTTTTCCTTGACACCTAAGGATCTGTGGACCCCACAGGATCCCCACCAACCCCACCACCCTCTCTCTTCTTCACCCATTCACCAATCACCTCAACACCCATATATAAACCCTTCTTCACCCCTTCATCTTCACACAACCTAAACACCACTTCTCCCCTTCTCTTTGGCCGAACACAAAGCCATTCCCTTCTTCCTCATTCCTTCTACTTCTACTCTCTTCTTTCTACTTTTGCTCGAGGACGAGCAAACCTTTTAAGTTTGGTGTGGTAAAAGCATTGCTTTTTGCTTTTCCATAACCATTTATGGCATCCAAAGCCGGTTCAACTGAGAAGGCATGACCTCAAGCCCATCACTAAGAAAAAAAAAGATGGAGCAAACAAGAGACCCCCCTCATCATGAGATCCCTGAGATACCTCAAGGGATGCACTTTCCTCCACAAGACTATTGGGAGCAACTAAACACCTCCCTAGGAGAATTGAGTTCCAACATGGGACAACTAAGGGTGGAGCATCAAGAACACTCCATCATCCTTTCAGTGAGATTAAGAGAAGATCAAAGAATCATGAGGGAGGAGCAACAAAGACAAGGAAGAGACATTGAGGAGCTCAAGCACTCCATAGGATCTTCAAGAGCAAGAAAGAGCCGCCATCACTAAGGTGGACCCGATCCTTGATTTCCTTGCTATTTATTCTTCTGTTTTTCGAATTTTATGCTTATGTTTATCCATGTTTGTGTCTTGTGATCATTAGTGTCTTAGTGTCTATGCCAAAAAGTTATATGAATCCATCACCTTTCTTAAATGAAAACTGTTTTTATCACAAAAGAACAAGAAGTACAGGATTTCGAATTCATCTTTAAAACTAGCTTAATTAGTTTGATGTGGTGGCAATACTTTTGTTTTCTGAATGTATGCTTAAACAGTGCATATGTCTTTTGAATTTGTGGTTCATGAATGTTAAAATTGTTGGCTCTTGAAAGAATGATGAAAAAGGAGACATGTTACTGAGGATCTGAAAAATCATAAAAATGATTCTTGAAGCAAGAAAAAGCTATTCAAAATAGAAAAAAAAAAAGAAAAAAAAAGAAAAAAAAAGAGAAAGAAAACGAAAAGAAATAGAGAAATAAGAGTTGTGATCCAAGGCAAATAAGAGTGTGCTTAAGAACCCTGGACACCTCTAATTGGGGACTTTAGCAAAGCTGAGTCACAATCTGAAAAGGTTCACCCAATTATGTGTCTGTGGCATGTATGTATCCGGTGGTAATACTGGAAGACAGAGTGCTTTGGGCCACAGCCAAGACTCAATAAGTAGATATGTTCAAGAATCATCATACTTTACTAGGAGAATCATTAACACTATCTGGATTCTGAGTTCCTAAAGAAGCCAATCATTCTGAATCTCAAAGGAGAGAGTGAGATGCCAAAACTGTTCAGAGGCAAAAAGTTAAAAGCCCCGCTCATCTAATTAATACTGATCTTCATAGATGTTTTTGGAATTCATTGCATATTCTCTTCTTTTTATCTTATTTGATTTTCAGTTGCTTGGGGACAAGCAACAATTTAAGTTTGGTGTTGTGATGAGCGGATAATTTGTATACTTTTTAGCATTGTTTTTAGTATGTTTTTGATATGATATAGTTAGTTTTTGGTATATTTTTATTAGTTTTTAGTTAAAATTCACTTTTCTGGACTTTACTATGAGTTTGTGTGTTTTTCTGTGATTTCAGGTATTTTCTGGCTGAAATTGAGGGACCTGAGCAAAAATCTGATTCTGAGACCAAAAAGGACTGCAGATGCTGTTGGATTCTGACCTCCCTGCACTCGAAGTGGATTTTCTGGAGCTACAGAAGCCCAATTGGCGCGCTCTCAACGGCTTTGGAAAGTAGACATCCTGGGCTTTCCAGCAATATATGATAGTCCATACTTTGCCCAAGATTTGATGGCCCAAACCGGCGTTCAAAGTCACCTCAGGAAATTCCAGCGTTAAACGCTGGAACTGGCACCCAAATGGGAGTTAAACGCCCAAACTGGCACTAAAGCTGGCGTTTAACTCCAAGAAGAGTCTCTGCACGAAAAATGCTTCATTGCTCAGCCCAAGCACACACCAAGTGGGCCCGGAAGTGAATTTTTATGTCATTTACTCATTTCTGTACACCTTAGGTTACTAGTTTTCTATAAGTAGGACCTTTGACTATTGTATTAGAAGTCTTTGGATCTTTATATCTTTTGATCATGTTTTGATGATTGAACCCTCTTTGGGAGGCTGGCCATTCGGCCATGCCTAGACCTTATGCTTATGTATTTTCAACGGTGGAGCTTCTACACACCATAGATTAAGGTGTGGAGCTCTGCTGTACCTCGAGTATTAATGCAATTACTATTGTTCTTCCATTCAATTCCTCTTGTTCTTGTTCCAAGATATCACTTGTTCTTCAACTTGATGAAGGTGATGATTGACGCCCATCACTATTCTCACCCATGAACAAAGTGACTGACAACCACTCTTGTTCTACAAGCATTTGAGGCTTAGTGAATATCTCTTGGATTCCTGATTGCACGATGCATGGTTGATCGCCTGACAACCGAGTGCTCGCCTGACAAACGAGCCAACCATTCCGTGAGATCAGAGTCTTCGTGGTATAGGCAAGAACTGATGGCGGCATTCAAGAGAAACCGGAAGGTCTAACCTTGTCTGTGGTATTCTGAGTAGGATTCAATGACTGAATGACTGTGACGTGCTTCAAACCTGTAACTTACTGGGCGTTAGTGACAGACGCAAAAGAATCACTGGATTCTATTCCAGTAGGGGAGGGAACCACACCGGTGATTGGCAGCACTGTGACAGAGTGTGTGCATTAGCTTTCACTGCGAGGATGGGAGGTAGCTGCTGACAACAGTGAGACCCTACACGAGCTTGCCATGGAAAGGAGTAAGAAGGATTGGATGAAGACTGTAGGAAAGCAGAGAGACGGAAGGGAAGGCATCTTCATACGCTTATCTGAAGTTCCTACCAATGAATTACATAAGTATCACTATCTTTATCTTTTATGTTATTTTCGTTCATCACCATATACATTTGAGTTTGCCTGACTAAGATTTACAAGATGACCATAGCTTGCTTCAATACTAACAATCTCCGTGGGATCGACCCTTACTCACGTAAGGTTTATTACTTGGACGACCCAGTGCACTTGCTGGTTAGTTGTGCGAAGTTGTGTAATGCCATGGTATTGAGCCACCAAGTTCTTGGAGCCATTACCGGGGATTATGAGAGTTGTGAAAAAGTATAGTTCACAATTTCGCGCACCACCTCCTTAACATTAATTTCAAGCTTCTTGGAGGAATACTCTGCAACTCTAGATTCCCATGGAGGTTCAGCATCTCTTAAGTCTTCAACCACTTCTTCGTCTTCAACAATTATGGCTTCCTCCAATTGTTCTAGTACAAAATCACATTCCTCATTTTCCACCGGAGTTTCTAATTCCTCCTTCATGCTACGCTCCTCATTAAATTTTCCACATGCGACCATGGGGGTACTTCGAGTACCGAAGCGAACGGGGAGGCTAAATTGTCTACTACCTCGGTCAAGGTAGCTATGAACTCTAGTGTCATCCATTGCATCTCTCTTTGCCCTTGAAGAAGAATACCAAGAGTGTCATCCATTGGAGATTGGAGTGGATATGAGGGTTCATTATTTGGGAGAAAAGGCTCATGATAAGAGGGTAGTTCATCATGATAAGAATGTGGCGGTTCAACACTCTCCATATTTTCCACTTGTTGCACAACGCACTCCAGTCCCTTGTTCTCAAATTGAGATTTGTTAGCCATGAGAGCTTCATGTACTTTTTGGCTTTCCTCTCGCTCCATTTAATGAATGGTTGCTTGAAGTCGATCCATTGCTTCCTTGAAATGATCCTGTGGCTCTTGTTCCGCTTGGCTAACATAATTAGGATCAAAGTTCTCTTGGATTGATAGATGTGGACATGGTGTATATAGAGGTGGTGGTTCTTGAGAGTAACTGGGTTGGAATTAGGGTGGCTCTATGTATGGTTCATATGGATCATAAGGTGGTTGGTATGGGGGATATGGGTTAGGGTCATGTGAAAGTGTTTGGTGGTAGGAGGCTTGTGAGTATGGTAGTTGGCTATATTGAAGAGGGGGTTCATATGTATATGGTGGTGGTTGTTGATTATCACGAAGAGGTCCACCATAACCATTGTCTTGGCATGCATCATGGAATGGTTGTTGCTTATAGTACATTGGAGGAGGTTGTTGCCAAGAAGGTTGATCAAATCCTTGTGGTTCCTCCCATCTCTGATTGTCCCATCCATAATGCAAGCCTTCATTATAATCTCTACTTCCTACGGCATAATTGTAACCACACTCATAGCCAAAGGGGTGAGAATTCATGGTAGCAAGAGAAAATAAAAGCAAAAACTAACAAGAACTAATGAAAATAAACTCCTAAAACTAGAAACAACAAACAAAGAAACAAAAGGCAAACATATTCACAATATTCACAATAACCAATAATAAGGCACATATTTGCAAGTCCCCAGCAACAGCGCAAAAAATTTGACAGAGGAAAAATTTCAGTAAAGATTTTCACAAAATATATCGCGTTGCAAGTATAGTTCTAAACTGACAATTAAACCTCAATCAATATTTAAATTGTTTGTCACAAATACAAACCCAATAAAATTAACCGAAGTATTTAAACCTTGGGTCATCTCTCAAGGAATTGCAGGGAAGTGTATTTATTATTGGTTATGAAAAATTATGTTTTTGGGTTTTGTAATGAGAAACAAGAAAGTAAAATGGCGAGAAAAATAAACTAATAACTAATAAAGCTCTTAGAAAGGAAAGAGAATTAGAAGTTCTATCCTCATTATCATCGTCAATTGTGATGGTAAATGTGAATTACCTCTACTTAGTTAAACTCTAACCAATAGAGGAAGGTCAAGTGCATACAATCAACTTGAGTTCACAAGTCCTAGTCAACTCATAGCGAGAGACTAGATTTAGTGAAGTTCAAGCTAATCGACAATCTTCAATTACCAATCAACAAGAGACTTTGACAACTCAAAAGTCTCTAATTAATCAATCCAAGTCAAGAACATAAAACCTAATTTAAAATCCAATCAAGCATTTTATCAAACACTTGGAAGGTATAAAATAAAAACATAGCAAATTAACAAGGAATATTAAATCTAAACAACTAATTGCAAGCATCAATGAATAAAAATTAAAGAGAGGAACAATAAACATAGAGAACATAAATTGCATTAAAAGAAATCAAACGTAACAAGAGCTCATAAACATAAAAATGGCAAAAAAAGGGAAATTAAAAAGAGAAGAAGATGAACTAAAGTGCTAAGACAAATAAAAGTAAGAGAAAACTAAATTAAAAGAAGATTGAACCTGAACCTAAGGAGAAATTGAAAGAAGAAACCCTAAACCTAGAGAGAGGAGAGAGCCTCTCTCTCTAGAATTCTACATCAAAAACCTAAAATTATGTGAATGAAAGTATGAATCGTTTTGCCTTCCAGCTTTACCCTGCAGCCTCTAATCAGTATTTTCGGGCATGAAACTGGGTCAAAAGCAGCCCAGAAATTGCCCCCAACATTTTCTGTAATTGCAGCACTCTGTCACGCGTACGCATCGCCCACGCGTACGCGTCGCTGGACTTTTTACTGGCCACGCGTAGGCAACAACCACGCGTGCACGTCATTTGGACATTGGCTCAGTCACACGTACGCGCCGTCCATGTGTGCGCGTCGCTGCCAGATTCTCAAAACTTCAATTTCTTGTGTTCCTTCCACTTTTGTATGCTTCTTTTCCATCCTCTAGGTCATTCCTTCCCTATAAACCCTAAAAACACTTAACAAACATATCATGGCATCGAATGGTAATAAGAGAGAATTAAAATTAGCAAATTTAAGGCCAAAGAAGCATGTTCTCAATCATAGCACAAAATTAGGAAGGAAAATGTAAACATGCGAATTATATGCATAAGTGTGAGAATAATGGATAAAATCCACTCATTTCAACCTACAATATACCATGAAATAGTAGTGCATCACTAAGCCAATTGGATAACCATTGTTGCTCAATCCGACAATTTTCGTGGGATCGACCCTCACTCACCTGAGGTGTTACTTGGATGACCCGGTGCACTTGCCAGTTAAGTTGTGGAACTTCTAAATTTCGCACCAGGTTTTAATTGGGCTTAGTTTGTTGACTTTGGTTTGTCACTTGAATCATAAGCTTTTTCTATGCTTCTCTTGATCCTTGTTTTATTTTGTATTTCTTTTAAAATCTTCTGAAATCAAAATATTCAAAACACTTTAAAGTATTGTTAACTAATCTATAAAATTATTGCGTTTAAAACAAGAACTATTGACTTGTTGAATGA
The DNA here is from genome assembly GCF_003086295.3 of Arachis hypogaea. Taxonomy (NCBI): domain Eukaryota; kingdom Viridiplantae; phylum Streptophyta; class Magnoliopsida; order Fabales; family Fabaceae; genus Arachis; species Arachis hypogaea. The sequence goes on along the minus strand of NC_092038.1, from coordinate 77,396,666 downwards.
AATTTACAAACAAACAAAAAAAAACTAAAAATGCAAGTACATGAAGTGGCCAAACTACTTTATTCTGAGTAATTGTGTCATTGACTTGTGTTGATAGAACTCGAGTAACATATAGTATATATAATTGGCATTATATGATGCTCTTACTTTATTCTGTATTTTCGGACTTAAAATTGGGTCAAAAGCAGCCCAGAAATTGCACCTAACATTTTTTGTTAATTGCAACACGTGATGCTCGTCACGCATACGCGTCATCCACGCATACGCGTCGATGGATATTGAACTTTCCACGCGTACGCGTCATCCATGCATGCGCGTCGCTACCAGCTTCTCAAAACTTCAATTTCTTGTGTTCCTTCCAGTTTGACATGCTCCTATTCCATCCTCTATGCCATTCCTACCCTATAAATCCTGAAAACACTTAACACATATATCACGGCCAAAGAAGAATGTTTTCAATTATAGCACAAAATTAGGAAGAAAATTTAAAAACATGCAATTTACAAGAATAAGTGTGAGAATAATTGACAAAATCTACTCAATTCAATCCAAAATATACCATAAAATAATAGTTTATCAATACTACATGCAATTACTGTACCTATATATCTGCCAGCTTCTCATCTTGATATTTTCTCACCCGTCTGATAACTTCGGTCAGCTTTATTGCATTTTCACTTCAATGGCTGGCAGGTAGCAAACAATCAAGCAGGCTAGAAGTCCATTGCATGCAAGAGATTTATTATGTTGATATTTTTATAAATATATTATTTTATTTTTCAGTTAATTTTGTTGTTTTTGCCACAACTTTAGATTTAATAGATGAAAAATATTAAGATTTATAGTATTGAAAAAATCTAAAAAGGGCCTAAAAATATATCTTTAAATTAAACCAAAAGAATCAGCATTTTTTAAAAGAAAAATCAATTTTTTTTTTAAATTTGTATCCCTAAATTAACAAACGGTGATAACATTGTGGTGGTTCGTAACCGCCGGTAAAAAATAACTAAATCCTAATACTTATATATCGTGGCGGTTTAAAAGCGCCGCTAAATTAGTTGCCGCAAAATCATTTTTCGCGCTAATAACCGGCCCATCAAACCACCAAAATTTAATTTTGTGGCGGTTTAAAAATGCCGCTAATAAAAAAAACTGCTGCAAAGCAGCGCTTCTATCGTAGTCGCAGTTATATTTGTTTAACAAAAATTTTAAATATATATTAAAATTAATTATTAAAATTAGTTAATATATATTTGAGTATAAATATATATTTTTTAATTTATTTTAATATAAATTTTATATTTTAACGTATATTTTCTATTAATAATTAATTTTAATATATATTTAATAAGATTGTTAATTTAATTATACAATTGTATATATATACGAGGAAAATTAAGTATATATATGGGCACATATATATAGAGGATTCAGGACTGTTCCTAGCTATATCTTGCATGCATGCATGCTTGTTGTATCTACAATAATCAGACGGTAGATGAGAGAATATTAGGGTCCATCAATTTCCCTTGGATAAGAATATGTTTCTTTATGTGATATATGTGGCAGTGAAGATGCATGTGTTCTGTATATGGCAATGAAAGATAAAGTGAAAAGAGGAAAGGAATACTTATACAATCCCAATTCCCAAGTCTTACCTGGCTTCCTGCCAATTACCAATTTCAGACATAATTAATAACATTTTATGAATTTAATTAACTTGTCTATGTATTCCAATTAGGAATGCATGGACAATTTTGAGTTACTTTGATTCTGCACCCTAATTAAAGTAGCTAGGTAGTAGTGTAGTACTATATGTCAATAATGATGATGAGGCACTAGCCCCTTGACTTCGCAGTCTCTGCACCTACTACTTCGACCTCTGTTTACTTGTCCATGCAGTGCTATTATTATACTGTCTTAAAGTGAGATATTTAAGATATTCTTTTAATAGTAATTTTTTAGGTAAATAAAACTTAGAGTAAAAAAGGTTTTGTCAAAAATTCAAATCACTCGTGATATTTTATGTTTTAAATAGTTTTTAACCTACGATACACAGATATTAATATAAACACAGATACAACATAATATGTAATACGTTGATGTGTAAATTTTAAAATTTTATAAGATACAGATATATATATATATATATATATATATATATATATAAAATATAAAGTATTTTTTAGATAAATTATAATAATATTTTAATATTTTATTAATATTAAAATATAAATTAATTTTTTAATTATTTTTAATATTTTATTTTAATTATATTAAGTATTTAAAATATTTTTTATTTTAATAAATAATAATATATATTATATCTAAATTTATTTTAAAAATATATGTTAAGAATAAAGTTGAATATGCTGACACGTGATAGTATTTAAATGTGTCTAAACATATCTAAAAATTTTATTTTTTATTAAGACATAATTAAACACAACAAACACTTGTATCAAACAAATATCATATCTAAAATATATCTAAGATCCAAATACGATAATTCAATGAAATATCAATACTTCATGATTTCTAACTATACAATTAACTTTTAAACTGATCATTCCGTTAAGAAAATTTAAACTTTAGATAAATTTATTTTTAATAAAATAATATTTATAAAATTAATTTTGTTTTAAATTTATCTTATTCCTATCACATCCACCTCTACTCCCAACTTCTAATTCACCTTACTCTATTAACCTAGAACCCACCATTCGTCCGCTGCTAATCCCCTAAATCCACACTACAATCCTAACCGTTCTCCTATCCCCTCTATGACTCACTATCTTCTTTTCTTTCCTCCTTTCCAATTCTTCTCCATCATCGGAAATAGATTCAAAAATATTATTATGAAAAAATAATAACATATATAATATTAAAATAAAATTTATACAAATAAATTATATAATATAAAATATATAATAAAAATATATTAATAAACAATATATTTTAAAATAAAAAATATGTATATATTTTTTATTAATAAAATATATATCTATTTTTTATATCATAAAATTTGTTGATAATAAAATTTGTGTGACAAATTTTTTAATATAAATAAAAAAATTAACAAAAATTCATCTATTTTATTTTTGAATTTATATTTTATAATATTTATAATTTAAAAAGATTTTTTAATGATAACAATTAAAACAGAAAGAATTAATATCAAGTGAATTAAACGAATAATCAAAATATACGTTAAAATTTTTTATCTTTGTTAATTCTTGACATATATAACTCAGAAATTATACACAAGTTATTTAATTCAATATGCTTAGGAAATTTTTTTTTTTACCACTGAAGTTATCTGGATAAAATCATTCTACTAATTCACATACTTTGTCGATATTAAAGAACTTATATTTATCTCTGGAATCTAAAGTTAAACTTAAAGTAAGCAATTCCACTATATTATCATTGAATCATTCATTAAGTTCTTGCAATTGTGTGTCAATTATAGCAAGAAATAAATTAACACGATAATGATGCTCCACTAAAACCTAGTCAACAATTTTGTGAGTTCAACCTCTTTCAGAAATATGTAATGTATTTATATCACAAACTTTAATTTCATGTTTCTCACAAAATAATAAACTCCTTTTATGAAAGTCTCCCAATCTAATCGATTCACTTGATGAAATTTGAAAAAATTTAAGTAAAGTGACAAGAGTATTTAGAAATTTGAAAATTTTATTTAATTAAAAAGTGATTAGTAATAATATCTTTTTCATATTTTTTAGGGTAAAAAACGCATTTAAGTCAGTCCGAGAAATATTTTACGCAAATCAGCCAAAATGAAAAATTTTTCAACATTCAACCAATGATCATTTAAATGTAATTCGAATCAACATTGTTCGAACTTCATTTGCACCTAATTCGAAACAACATGGTTCGAACTAGGAACATTGAAATTTGCATGTAATTCGAATCAAGTTGGCTCGAATTACAATAGAATAATTCGAATTGTGTCGATTCAAATTAGTAGGGGAACGTGACACTAAGGAGTTCGAATCATATTGATTCAAATTACACCCTGATTTATTTAAAAAATTAATAATTTATTAAAAAATAATAATTTAAAAATTAAAAAAATATATTTTATTTCATGCATTAAAAAAAAGCTAACAAAATATTTAAATTATACTACAAAAAATATTTTATTCTATACAAAATAATTAAAAAATATATTTTATTCTATACAAAATAATTTTAAAAAATGGCTTAAAAGATATTATGAGTACTATAAAAATTTGTAATACTCTAGTGATTTAGATAAATATATACTAAAAATATATTTTCTTTAATTTCTAAGTCATTAGAACATCACAAATTTTTATAATACTCCTAACATCTTTTAAGCCATTTTTTAAATTATTTTGCATAGAATAAAATATTTTTTTGTGGTATAATTAAAATAAATTTATTAAAATAAAATTTGTGATGTCCTAATGACTTAGGACGTTAAAGAAATACTCAACATAGTTGATAATAATTTAGAAATTAAAGAAAATATATTTTTATCATGTATTTACCTAAATCACTAGAATATTACAAATTTTTATAGTACTCATAACATCTTTTAAGCCATTTTTTTAAATTATTTTTGTATAGAATAAAATATATTTTTTAATTATTTTGTTTAAAAGAAAATATTTTTTTAATTTTTAAATTATTATTGACTATGTAGAGTATTTTATTTAAAATTTGTGTACATGCATGTATTTACCTAAGTCATTAGAACATTACAAATTTCTATAGTACTCATAACCTTTTTTAAGCCATTTTTTTAAATTGTTTTGCATAGATCGCCGAAATGTCGTGAAATCCTTGTAAAAAGGGTTCGACCGCCATGCCCCATACCATAGGGAAGTTCATCTAACATCTCAAATTTCTCCATTCTCGTCGTGCCATGCTTTTTCATTCACTTCTTTTCTTCGTCGCTTCTTCCCCTCGTTCCCTTTCTCTTGGACATCTCACTTGAAATGCAATCAATGCATTCATTCTTTCGGGTAAGCATATCAAGAGATACCGTGGGAAGGTTGCCCTTGACGCCAGTCATTAAGGATCTGTTCCAACGTCGGCTAGGGCATCCTTAACTGGAGAACCCGAAGGCGAAGAAGGGTCAGATGGGCCGTGGGTGGGACCAATAGGCCGTTCCCACGGGGTTATCACCAACCAATCTTTCCAAGTTATTTTAAATGTCATGGTTTCTGTAATCTTTCATTTATCTGGATAATCCTATAAGCGTGCCAAGTGTTTACGCTTACGTAAAAACAGAAGCAAAAGCCAAGTACAAAAATCTCTGACATGAAAATATTTTTTGTAGTATAATTTAAATAAATTTATTAAAAAATTTTATTAAAAAATATTTATGAGCTATTAAAAATGGACAAAAGAGTATTGTATGGAATTCGAATTGATAGCTCATTAATATTTTAAAGAAGTCTCGTAATTAAATATTTTGTTAGCTTTTTTTAATGCATGAAATAAAATATATATTTTTTAATTTTTAAATTATTATTTTTGTAATAAATTATTAATTTTTTAAATAAATCAGGGTGTAATTCGAATCAATATGATTCGAACTCCTTAGTGTCACGTCCCCTGCTAATTCAAATCGACACAATTCGAATTATTCTATTGTAATTCGATCCAACTTGATTCGAATTACATGCAAATTTCAATGTTCCTAGTTCGAACTATGTTGTTTCGAATTAGGTGCAAATGAAGTTTAAACAATGTTGATTCGAATTACATTTAAATGATCATTGGTTGAATGCTGAAAAATTTTTATTTTGGCTGATTTGCGTAAAATATTTCTCAGCCTGACTTAAATGCGTTTTTTACCCTATTTTTTATGTTATTACTTATTTTTTAGATATTAGAAATCATTAAAATTTGGACTGGACTTTTATTTAAATTAGACTAAATACTAAATATATTTTTCAAACAAAAAATAAAATTATATAATATATAATAATTTTATATGCTTAGTAACTTAAGATTTTTGTTAAATAAACAAAATAAATACTTTAATTACAAAATATGTGTTTTGAAGCGTTTTTACCATTTTAAATTATTCTATGTCTTATCTAATTTATAGTATAAACGAAATAAGAATGTGTAAAAATGAGATAAGGTACAATATGAGGTAATCGTACGATGTTAGCACACATGGTGTGTCGTTCTTATCTCGTTTATAGTTTAAACGAGATAAGTGATAAGTCCGCCTATATATAGAACTCGTTTAGAGCGCCGTTTGACTTCACTTTTCATCCATTTCTTTTATTTTTTTTCCAATTCTAATATTTTCTAATCATTTTATCAAGCTACTCGGAGATTATGGCACATGCAGATGCACGAGATGAGGACATTAATCGCCTAAACACAATGTGGCATATCGCTGGGGGAATTTACTTCTAGGTTAGTATTATTATTTTTAAGTTTAAGTTAAATAATAAGCATATATTTATAGTCATGGCGAAGGTATTTTCATAAATATAATATATGTTAGGTAGTACAATGTATTGTTAGTAAATATTACTTGATAAATATGGTTTAAGGTTTATTTAAATTATTTTATGTGAAGTAAATGTTTATTGTATTTTGTTATTTATTTAATTTGATTTTTATATTTTTAATTTTAATTTTGGTAACCTGCTTAGATATCTGTTTTTAGTAGTGGATATGGATAGGTGAGATTTTAGTTATTAGTTAAATTATAAATAAATTATTATTTTATCTTATTTTTATTTAATTTAATTTCTATGTTTTTAATTTTAATGTTGATAGTTTTGTATATATTTTTTTTTAACTGTTGTTCACTATTTTAACGGGACTTACAAACAATCGATATGTTTTTTCGAACTGTTAATCTTTAAAAATTAATTATTCTGTTTCTAACTGAGTTATAAAACGTGAAATACTTGTTTAGTATATTTTTTATCTTTTTATTTTGACATTTAATTGTTTACTTTTAAAAAATAAGTTTTTTATTTTATTTTTTAATTTTTTAACAGAAGTCTCGCATACTTTTCGCTAGGCGAGTGAGTCATACGCTTGCACCACCGACACCATTGTCCCTTACTTGAGAGAAGTTGGGTCTGACAATACGGTGCCGCTCAAGAGACTTCGTGCTTAATAATTCCCTGATCATGATATTCATTGAGCGTTAGCGTCTAAAAATCTACACTTTTCAAAAAAAATTTGTGTTAAAAATTATTCCTACAAAATTATTATTGAATTAGTTTTAATTTTTTAAAAAGTTAATTGTCAAAGATATATTTTATTGAAATAGAAATTTTTAAAATAAAATTAAAATAAAATAAAATTTAAAAATATTTTTAAATTTTTAACGAACTTTAAAGATAAAAAAATCTATTTTATCCCAAAGGTCATGATAATTTATATGTTCAGAAAACAAAAATCTTTGACATCAAAAATGAGTTTTGGCACGAAATAATAACATGCATCGTTTTCTATGGAAGGAAGTTGGCTTGTATTGTGTAATATATTTTTATTTTTCAATTTTTAAAATAAAAAACTGAGCAACCAATGGGTGGGAGACATGGTATCTCTGAAGCACAACTTGGTTAGCAATACGGTATTACAAGGACCACCATGAATTTGGCTTGAGAAAAAATAAATGCTGTCGCATTCTTCACAGGTTGCCTACCTAGGTCCTCGTTCATTCTGTCAATGTCATTTTGAATGTGCTCTTTTTCTTTAATACCTTTCTTCCTCCATTTTATACTTAAAAGAGACATTATCTTAATTAAGTATTGAATTGAATTTCATGAAATGGTAAATGATAACGCATGCATATTGAACAAGCATGATATTTCATAAAAAAGGTGTACAGTACACCTAGCTAATGACCTAACATTTGTCTTGTTGGGATAGTCACGCGGCCACCACAGGAGCAGAACAGAGTTAATTACTACAGTTATTGCATTAATATTGCTACCACCGATCGGTAACGTAACAGACAGAAGCATATCATCTGAATTATTTCACATCTTGATAACGTTATATGATATACTTATAGTAAGTAATGATTTGTAATTATTAATTATAAGAATTGACGAGTATGTGTTAGAAAGGACATATATAATTTCAGGAGTGAGGACAGTGGTGGCGGGCTCGCTGTCGCTGCTGCAGCATTATGTACAGTAGTTACGAAAGAAAGAAAGGGACGGGGACCATTTTATTCAAGCCGGGTTCGGGGATGGATGGATCTATATTAACGTATGACTTTCCCTTTAGCTTAGCTTGACGTTGATGTCTGAACCAAGCGCACAAATTAATTTAATTATTAATTACATTTCCATTGGATTATTTGCCAGAGACCGGCCTCATCACAACCATTCATTAATTACCATCATGACTCACCATTCTGACGCCCATGCATGCACACGCTTCTAATTTCTAATAACGCCATCCCGTTACACAAATGCAACACACACCTTACTCTCCATCTTCTTTATCTCGTCTTCACGCACGTGCACCTCAAAAACTAGGGCACAAAACCCACGAGAGAGAGACCAAAAGTTACAAGTAGGAGGTGAAAACAGGTTAGCTCAGATCAGGCTTTACTCAAGTCTGGTCTGTCATACATGCAACTTGTTATGGGTTCTTTATAAAGTATTAGGTCTGACTTGTTATTCAGTCTGACCTGACTTGAAGCCTGTTAAAAGATTTAATAATTTTTTTTACAAAAATAAAAATATTATTTAAAAAATTATTTTTTAATAAAATTTTTATATGTAATATATCATATACTTAATATTTATAAAAACATTTAAATTTTTAACGTATTTAAAATATACAAAAATATTTATAAAAAAATATAAATTTAAAATATTTCATAATTTTTTTAATAATAAATACTTATTTATATATTTAATTATATTTTAACAGGCGCAGGCAGGCCTGACAGGCCAATAAGGTTAATTAATGAGCCTGGCCTATTAACGTATTAAGGCTTTTAAAAGAGTTTAAGTCTGTACCTATTTTATAACAGGACAGGTCAGACCATGCCAAATACAGGCCATGCTGCAGGCTCTTAGCAGGCCACTTGACTTTTTTTCACCCCTAGTTACAAGACATTCTTGCTACGCTGAATTTGATGCTATGTTAAGAGGAATTATAATTAGAGGAACAAGTGATTTATCTTACTGAAATTGCATTTGAGAATTACTTTTAACTGATTCTGGAATTGTAAGGGAGAGATAAACTCTCTAATTCTTTTGCCTTTCCATATTGGAGGATCAAACGGAAGATTGTTTTCTTTAGAGGATAAAACAAAGTAAAATAGACACACACACACGTCATGTAGTTTATTCCTGTCGTTGACCCGTGTTAGAGGAACAAAATCTGAGGAGTTCGAGTAGCAAGAAATAGATAAGATGTCATCATTTCATTCATTGTCATTCAACTCTTTGCCATCCAATCATCCACTTTAAAATCGTTTGCAATCATACACCTTTAGCCAAATAAATCACTCCCCTTTATTATTTCACCCGTTATCATTCATCAGAACATAGCAGTTCTTATAAGAGCCTAAGAGGGTAGATAATTAGATAGGTATAGTTAAAGAGCTAAGAGACGTTCTTTCATATTCTTCATGCATGAAGTAATCTTGATCCTTAATATGAGATTTAAAGGTAGATGCTAGATACGGTTAGGGGAGAATGAACATATTTTGCTCTAAAGAGAAGAATAATTTTCCTGGTGTCTATGAAGTTGGGATCCATCCCATCATACGTATCTAGTCCAACCGTGGATTAAGTGGATGGGGTTAACTTAAGTTTTGCTTTAGAAAGCATGCTCTCAATCTTAATTAAAAGAGTACTGCTAAGGAGCCGATGGTCATTTTGGAAAACTCTTGACCTTTCAGATCTAGAACTCTAATACCATGTCATGATACCATTCATCCCAAAAGTTTCAACTAATAGAAAAATGTAACACTAATGGTTATATCTCTAATACTCCCTAAATCTCCATTGTACTTTCGTAGATTTATGTCTCTCTCTCTTGTACACACCACATCTGCGTCATGGTCATAAGCAGTTTAATTGTTTAAAGAAGAGCGGCGCAGTAACTCCAGGGATCGCAACATGATACATTTGAATTTGATGATTGCCTTGATTTCTAGACTTTTACAGAACAACTTATACATATTTGAAAATCAACCCAAAATTTGGATTAAAGAAACAGAAAAATAATGTGGAGAAGAAAAAAAAGGAATGCACCTAAAATGAATTGCCCCTACTAAAAGCGACTGGACATTAATTTATACACAAAATTAGGCCACCCTAGTTAATAACAATATGGCCCAAGTTACCATGTTAGTGAATGGATCCGGTTCAAACTCGTGACCCTCTCTCCCAGCAGCGTTTGGCATTGATCGTTTCCTGAGACTGGTCCGAAAGGCATGCAGTATATATATGTATTCCTTTACAATGGCAAATGTATTCTCTTGCACAAACTCATTTGCACTATGTTTCCTGTCTTCCTCAAAAGTACAAGCGATCTGATAAAGCCGCAAATTGCATTTCTGATCTATTTTAACATCATGAATTATGAGAGCCTTGAACCAACAAAGTAACACGCTTAGCACTGTCTGACCGAAAGCTGTCCCCCTTATAGGGAATCTGGAAGGATAAATCATATTTAGGATCGTCTCGAGAATTGATGCAACAATGCTATAAAAGATTACAAGTCCCCCTCCCGAGTTAATTAAGCTATAAAGTTACCTCAGATGGACTGTCAGGAGGGAACCACCGCAGCAAAGCACCAAGATGCACCACGGCAGGAATTAACTTGAAAAGCAGAGGTGTAGTCACCTGCATTATTTCCACCAGCATAAGCTTCAAAATTTCTAGGAATAACATAATCAACTAAAAATAACTGAGAATTCATAATCAAATCTTTATAAGATTACCCAAGAAATTGGCTATAATGTTCAACTTTAGAATAAGAATTCTTACACAGGAAGACCCAATGTATTACTTCCAAGTCATAATCTAATGAAACTTTCGAAAGTTACTAATGATACCCTGCTTATAGATGTTTATGATTGTCAAATGATCAACAAAATGAATATAATATAGTTATGTACCTAAAGAAACATACTAATTTGACCTCATGACAGATGAACACATTGGGATTGCTTGAAAGAACAATAAATCAACAATATTTTATTAGAATACTATGTAAAACTATCATTCTGTCAAATAGTTGATGCATACCAGACTGAGAGCCGTTGTTCCAAGGAGTAATAGATACAACTTTCCCTGCAGTAAGGATCAGTTCAGTTGCATACAAGTATTTATAGACAACAAAATAATAAAGTTCATGCTTCAAATGGTAATAACACAGCCACAAAAAGTGCTAAAGTTGTCTCCAACTACGTAGGAAGAAAAGGTTCATTGTCTTCCTAAGCCTAACCATAAGCACAAAGTAGCTCAAACCAACATTCGTGATGAAGCAATCACCTCCACTAGATGAAGATTTGAAGCACGACTGAGAAGAACAAAGGCGAACTCCCCAATTTGTGCCAAAGACATCCCAACCTACACATGTAGAATAACCTAAGGTTCCTCCGTCAATGAAACTTATGATGTAATCAACAAGTAGAAGTAATTGTATTTAATGATGTCAAATCTTACAAGAAGTGAAGTCTTGTTGTTGTAACCAAACCCCTTGACAACACATGCAGCTACAATTGTCTTTATGATGATCACCAGTATAACAGCTGCCAATAAGATGTCAACATGATTCCAAAGAAAATGGACATGTATAAGCATCCCAATGCTGGCCAAGAACAGTGCGGCAAAAAAGTTGCGAATTGGCTCAACCTAACATCAAATTGGGTAAGCTCAAGTAAGCATTAGAGAATATTCTTAAACTTATCTGCTTCAACAAGTTTCCCTGAAATTCATTTGGGTGCTGCCTTTAACTTATTAAGCTAAATTGGCTTTGATAGATGGGACAAAAGAAGAGAAAATTATTAAAACCTTCACCGAGGAAGAAGATTTCATCGGAATAACTTTATGGCTACACACATCAATGATAAAAATTTGAACAAAGAATAATCAAACAAGTAGCAAGAGCTAAGAGCCAAGAAGGAAGGGGGACCTATGTACCCTGTAACTACCAAGTCTTTTAATATATACGCCAACTCCACTTCATCTAAGTTGATGGCCCACAGGGAATAATAAAACTTTTATATGGCTACTCTGTTACATTGGAAATTCCTACTACTAATTTGAGGATAGAAAGAATAGGAACAAACACAATCAAAGGCCATTTTGCATTCTTCTACAATAGTTATGAACTTAAGATCAAACGGATGGAAATTTATAGAGGTTGGAGCCATTAGGAAGCTTCCAACTCCTAAAAACATCACATTTTGATAGTTTGAAAGTACAAAGAATATAAGATACTCAAAAAAAGAGAAAAAGGGGGGGGGGGGGGAGGAGGGGAGGTGTTACTTGTTCTAGTGTATGTTGACCAAGATCTGTTGTTGATATCATCACGCCCGCAGCAAAGGAACCAAGTTCGAGACTTAAACCCAACTTATCACTACACTGAAATAAAATAACCAATTGTCAAAGGCACAAAAGTTGTTTGGCATAAATGTGTGCACAACTTATCACTACACATCAGAGAAGAAAATATATAAAGAACGACCAGGACTTCATAATGACAAAGGGCAATCTCATAGATACTACATTACAAAACAGACTACGATATATCGAGAAGGAAATACTTTTGCGAAGTAATGAAGATTAAGAATAGATAGAAGACACACCCAAGCCACAAGTAGGCAGAATGCCACTGATGCCAATTGATAAAGTTCATTGGTCTGCACAATAAAAAGGAAGTTAAACTAATGTATGAAGAAAACATTCAAATAGACAAATATAGTTCTATTTTCACCTGAGATGATAGGCTTATCATAAGCCTAAGAAACCATGGTACACAAGTACGAGATACTATCGACAAAATGGCCAAAAATGCAATTAAGATGACCAACCTGAAGCAAGGAAATTTGTAAAATCATAAGGAATAACCGAATAAGTAACTGAAATAGGTATATCATCCAAAAAAAAAAAAAAAGAATTTAGTCAGATCAGCACATCAAATCAAAGTGGAACACAATCAATTCTATAATTTACTCACGATTTAGTCATGGATATTACTCCCTGAAGAACACCTGATGTTCCACCCAATACTGGAAGCAATGCAAAGAGCAAACCAACAGCACAATCCTGACAGGAACCAATGATTTTGAATATTGCATTAGAAATTGTGCGAGAGAAAACCTCAATAAGGAATATCAGCTTATAGCATTAGTCTGCACTCTGTTTTTAAGAATTGGTGGAAGAACTGTTCCAGTCATATATATGCATCTGAAATATAAACATAATAGTACAAACCTGCAGAATCAGTGTTCCAATTGTAACCTGACCATGAAGGGCATTGACACTATTCCTTTCCATCAAGAATTTCAAGACCTATGTGTCAAACAAGAAATAAAAGCGTTAAGTAGCAGTACTTTAATGCAGAAATAAAATATCTGAAGAGAAGTCTTGGTGTTACTTAAGGAAGAATAATACCATAAAAATTAAAGTGATAAATAAAGCTTAAATTCTTCAGAATTTATTCAATAAGTAACTTCACTAAACTACACCAGTCCAGTCACCAGGTCATGCCACATAAATTTCTCCTTGACAATCTAACACAAGTAGAAACAATGTGTTCAAGAAATTACCACTGCTGTTGAAGACATAGAAAGAAATGCACCCACAAATATTCCTTCAGATGATTTACCACCACATAGCTGCAGGAAAGATCTAAGTGAATTCATTTATAAAACAATTTCAACTATATATTAGCAAATGGACCCAAATCCAAAATTTAGTTTGTGTATTAAATTAGAATCAAATCACCTTTGGATAGTATTGTAAAAATATCAAACATACCGTAGCTGTTATTCCACACAAGCACATAAATAAGAAAATTTGAAGTAGACCGCCAAGAATAGCCACCGCTCGAACAACTCGAAGCTGTAAACATGAATAGACAGGTTAATAAAAAATATGGGTGAGCTAAAATTATGAAAGTATAAGCTAACTGAATATATAAGTATACAAGTCAACCTTTGTTGTTGAAAATTCTAATCCCAATGCAAAAAGCAAAAAGATAACACCAAATTGAGCAACAGTCTCAACCTGCAAGTGATGGAAGCAGTATATGAGATTATTAGAACCTAGAAGACAAATTGGTCTATATTTTTATTTACTACTCGATGTCAACATATCACATATGATGATATAAAGACATGATAAATAACATCTTGGTCCCACTCACATACTACCTTTCTTTATAAATTGTGACTGGTGAAAAGAAAGGGGGAATTCTTAAGGGTACATAACAAAAGAATAAGGGCAACATACTTGGACCATTTCACTAACAAAACTCAAGCCACCAGGTCCAATGAGTGATCCTGCCAACAGATATCCTGTCATAACCTGAAATTTTGAATAAGTAACCACTCTTAAGATATATGGCAGAAATATAAATAGAAAAAGCAATTTTTATGTTCAAACCGGTTGTCCAGCACAAGCAAAGGCAATGCCACCACATGTTGCAGAAACAATGACAACCACAAGATCTGATATCAATCTGCAAATATGGCATACCAAACAGTTTTAGCAGCATCATTACTTCAAAGTTGCAACCACAGATACAGTTAATACTACTTGAAGAGGAAAGAAAACTGAAAATGTAAAGAACAATAAGTAAACCTCAAGTCTACTTGAAGAACAGGATACTTTGACTTGGGATTGGAGATGATAAACACGTTATCCTGAAGATGAATCAATAGAAAAACATTAAAAAATATATTTTGAAAAAAAAAAAAAAACTCCACTTTTAAGAAGATAGTGTACAGAAATTTCAAGCATATTATGATGAAGTTTTGGTAATAAATAGCATTCTCAAAGTTTGAAATATCACTTCAGGAGCTTGAATGAAACACACCTTTCGATCAATTAAGGTTGGCATATCCTCTGCACGATTCTCAGTATCCAAATGGAAAACATCATGAATATGAAATGATCTGACAGAAACTTATCAAATGTCATATAATGAAAATAGTTATATTATTGCCTTGTATTTTTAAAAGTCGGTTCCCTCTTATAAAAAGAAAAAAAATCCTATTCTTTCTCTAGGAAAGATGTGCTTACTTTTCTTCTTTGCTCTCATTTTTCTTGGACTTAACTCTAGCAACAGTTTCCAAAACAGCCTGTACAACGAGAAGGAACGACATTAGACCATAAGTCTATTCAATGGCTAATAATAACTCAAGCAGTCAAGCACATAAAACCCTAAAAGCATCATGAAATTCATCACCCGACTAAAGAAATCTAAATCACGATTTGATGCATCATAAGAGAAATATGCATCTACGTCATTATCAATTGTGATTTCTATCCAAGCTCAATTCAATTCTCTTCTAACAAAATATCAACAGTGGACTTAAATTCCCAACAGAATGAACCATGACCAAAAGCTAAATACTTATATTACTGAAATGATGATGACTAGTGTGCAAGACACAATCGCCCCAGGATTGCTAAAAGCAATTCGCTACATACCTGCTGTTCAGCAACACTATTGTTGAAACCGCCAGCATCATTACCTGCAAAAGAATCCAAGTATATGCCAAAATTCATTTGAGTAAAATTTTCCACAATGACACGTGTCAGTTTATACCAACGCGTTCATTGAAAATAAAAGTAAATAGGAAGGTTGGATCAAATTACTTATATGCATTACATCCTATTCTCAAATTCTGTAAGAAAACGTATTTTCAAGATAAGCACACACTTCTAAACTTTAACGTTGCTCAAAATGTCCTCATGTCCTTGCATGATTTTAGAAATGGATGAAACTGATATAAGTAACTTCCTATAGTCTTCCTGACAGGAAAATATTCGAAAGCCCGAAGGATTCCAGTGGTTCTCCTTGTTCATCATAAAAACCGAAACGAAATGCATTACTAAGAGAATAAAGAAAGCAGAAGAATATGAATCCGGAAGCACGTCCAGCTCACAATTCAAATCCGGAAATTACAGATTAAGGCATTCAAAGGAAATTGGAACTGCAACCTCACGGCATTTCAGAATATT
Organism: Arachis hypogaea; assembly: GCF_003086295.3. Taxonomy (NCBI): domain Eukaryota; kingdom Viridiplantae; phylum Streptophyta; class Magnoliopsida; order Fabales; family Fabaceae; genus Arachis; species Arachis hypogaea. Next base: position 77,380,452 of record NC_092038.1, on the reverse strand, counting down.
CATATTTCACAGGCATAACTCATAAACACGATCAGGAGAGGTTCGGCAACCAAATTAAACAAGCAAAATACAGAAAATGTGTATGAATAAGAAAGAGTGAAAAGAACGTAGATCTGCGAACCTTCATTCTGTTCATTCTCGGGGAACTCTCTCTCGAGCGCCCGATCAATCATGTTGGCGAAGCTATCCTCGCCGGATCTCGCAAGCGAGGCATTGCCGGTGGCGGTTGCGTTGGTTCCACGGAGGAGAAGCTCCGGCTCGGACTCCGACTCAGCAGAGACGAGAGAGAAGAATGAGGGACAAAAGAGAAGCAGGTCGCAGAGAAGGAGGAGGTTAAGAATCGAACTCGATAACAACCTCATCTCCCAGACTCGAATGAGAGAGAGAGAGAGAGAGAGAGAGAGAGAGAGAGAGAGAACGGGAGAGTTGGCTACACTGCCGGAGAATTAATAAGAGGAAGGTGGTTGGCGCGCGAATATGGCTATGTTACGCAAAGGAAGATGCAGCAGAGGGAAAATGTGTGAAAGCAGTGAGAGCGAAAGGGGAAAGAAGCGTTGTGTTGTGGAGTGTAAGTGGGAAAGTACCAAATCATCCTCCAATCCTCCATGTTCTGCGAGTGTAGTGAGGAGGGCAGAACTCAACTTAACTATGCACATTCAGGCGCGTGTACACAGTCCACACCCCAAAAGAATATCAAGATGCTTGCCGATTCCTATAAATTAAGGACAAGTTACACAATAACCAAGTCTTTTTTTTCTTACACTTTCACAATAACGAGAAGTGTTTATCAAAAGACAATAAGCAGTTATGGCCCCAAAAAGGAAACAACAAACTACTAGGCCAGCATCAGTAACCCAAAATATTTGGGCTAGAGTAACAAAACAAGAGTGAAATGTCTTTCTGACACTGCTTTGTTCACCTCATTCGGCCCAATCTATAAAATAAAATGGTCATGTCAATGTTCAGTACAATTTTTTTAATTAAATATTTACAACTTTTTGTCACCATACAAAAATAACAAAATTTTATTTGCTATATGTTATTCGACGGGATAAATCTGGGTAATCGATAAGCCAAAGTCGATTTCATGATAATAGGAGATCTAGGGAAGATATGTTGAAAGGAGAATTTGAAAAGAATTCAAATTCAACATAGTTGCTTATAAATCGACTATTTGTAAAGGATTTGAGGTGGTCTCAGCAATATAGTATTCGAAAGAGATTTTCGATTTTTAATCTTTTCAATAAATAAAGAAGTCAGTTTTTAAAGTTAGTAAATACGGTGTTTTGTTGATTTTTAGTAAATTGATAATGGTTGAATTTTAATGGTTTAGAAGCGAAACCAACTCCTCTTTTACAAGTACCAATTTTCTAAAAATGTATCAAAGACTTTCGAATTAGACAGGATTAAAAGAAAAGACTGAAGAGGCAATAAATAAACAAAAGGATTTGAAAATAAAAATGACAGGAATCGAAATGGTTTGTCTTAAATTTAAATAAAACAATAAAATGTCTTCGATTAGATCGAAGAACTTCGAATTCGAAAATAACAATGTGAAAATATAAATTTGAACAAGGAAATTAAATGTTGCTTGAAAGATAAATTTGCGAGAAAAGTAAAGTTTGCAGAAAATCTAAATGGAAAGTAAAACAAGTGGAAGGAATCCTACAGAAAATTGACTTGAAGCAGATTTAGTAAGTCATTGGGGATATGAGTATGCGTGAGTAATTTTCGAAGCAAAGTTCCAACCCTTGTGACTTTGAGCCTTCTAGTATTTATAACCATTTCCTTAACTGACTAATTTGAAATGAAACTCCCACGTGTGCGAAAATGTGAATAACTGTTCCCGCTCTTTTGCCTGATCATGTGATGGTTCTAGAATGACTTTCGATTTCAGTCTTCGATCTTCTTTGTCGAATACCTCCTCGATTTGCTAAGTCAATCAGACTCTTCCTTAATATCCCCAAACACGTATCTCTTTTGATTTCAACTTCTCTCCTAAAGTTCACTTAATTACTGGAATAACATCCTCCTTCGAATTCAATTATTTTTTTGCCAACAAATTGTTTCTTAGGATTAGTGTGTTTGTTCTCGAAATAATTTTTTTTGGAAAGTGAAACACTTAATCCTAATTTTATCATTAACGGGAATCAACATGATTATCCATAAATGACATTTATTTTCCCTATTAACTTTTCATCTGTTTGACACGTCTCCCATGATTTGCACTCTCTCTCTTCCACCACTTCACCTTCTTTAGGAAGTTGCCTCTCTTTTTTAATCTTTCTTTGTAACAACGGTTAAAAACAATTCTTCCTCTTTAAATTTGAGTTTTTTTTTTACCGTCAATACTTCCCAAATTCTTACTTTTGAAGCTTCAATTTCTCTTTCACCTCTGAGCTCTCTCTTATTTCTGCAACTGCAACTTTCTTCCCATTTCTCACCTTGATCAACAATGGCTTCCTCTTCAACCCGTGTTGCTGTACAAGACAAAGGCAAAGGCCCTATGACTCAATCCCAGGCTCCCCCAACCTTACAAATACTCAACCAAATCAACGACAAGATTATTGAAGACCCTTAGCCTCAAGTCGATGACACAAGGATTCTCATTCTGTTCAACATCGGCGACGAAACCCACCGTTTTGTTGGCCCTATTCAGAACTTGGAACGGGCGCACAAACATATCCACTACTTCCCGATGTACAAGGGGAAGATTTGCTAATCAACCAAAACCTCATCATTTCTCATTTTATTAATCCTCAAAAACCTTCAGGAACAACCCTAAAATTACTCCACGAGGGGCTGATTTTAGGACCTAGCACAGGCGTCTCGAATGGGAGAAAAATGCTACCTGGAGGGATCTTAGCATCCAGGACCTCCTACGACTCTCCCACTTCATACCCATAACTCACTCCTGAATGATTGGGGCGGTGGTCAATTTCTGGAATAGTACCACAAATAATTTCCACCTCCCTTGTGGAATGGTTGGAATTTCGCTCCTTGACGTGGCTGCCATCACTGGTCTCCCCATAAACCACAGGACTTCTTATAGTGAGTTTATCGTTCATAACATGGGTAAGGAAAATGAACCCGTGACTAATGACGAGCATATTGCGTTTCTGTTCTATTGGCTGAATGCCATTGCTTTTAGCTCTCGAAGCATTCAAATGCAGAAACTTTTCCTCCCTCTGGCTGCCCTCTTGCATGAGGTTTATTTAATTTGGCCAAGTTGCTTTTGGGTCACTTATTCGAAGAACTTGGCTACCTGGTCAATTGCCTTATAAACAATTCTCGAATTAATGTAGAAGATCCCCTCTAGCTCCTCTAACTCTGGTTGAATGCTATTTTCGAGAAGTTCATGCAGAAAGATGGAAATAGTTCATCTGATAAACAACACATCGAAGGGTTTCGATTGGCCTCCTTTCAACCAAACTTCCAAGATACCCAGTCGAACGAGGATCGTTTCTGGGCTATTCTTTCTCTTTTTCACTCCTACAAGAATTTCAATAATAATGACTTTAATTTCACTTCTTTCCTGCGTCAAAATCGTGGTCCTTCATGGCTTGAACGCCTCCTCTTTTCAAATGATGATCAGGAGGATGAGATTGCGAATAGAAATTGGGCAAACCTACTAGCTATTCAGGTGATCCCAACTGGGATGCCTCAATACAAAAAAGAACAATTCAAGGCAACTCTCTATGCTCCTCACTATACTTCCAGGCAGTTGGGCTTTTCCCAAACCATTTTGACTCCACTTCCTCGAAACAGTAAACCTTTTTATCACGTTGAGTTAGTTTCGAAGGAAGCACTCGATATTTGCCTCTCTTCCAATAAAAAAAAAGATGAAGTACAATCACCTTTTTTACGAGCGTAGTTCATACATCACCAAATCCTATTTCGACTTGGAGACTACATATTTTTCCAAGTATGGTCGCTCCCTTGAAAAAAATAAAAATTCAGCCATCAGAACCATCCCAGCCACTGAAGGTTCACCAAGGAGGACTTCGAAAAGGAAAATCGAGGCTACAACACCTTCAAGACAACCACAAAAGAAAAGTCGACAAATTCTTCCAAAAGGGTAATCTTTTGATCAAATTCTTTGAAACCTTTCTCAATTGAATTTATTTGAACATGTCATGACTTTGATTTCTTCTTTAGTACCAGGTTCAATCTTCAAGTGAAAGGTCTTCAGAAGAGAGTGATCAACCAACATAAAATATCCCTGCTGCTTCTTTCGATTCGTATGAGGATTCAGAAACTGAATCGATTCCCCAACTAATTCGAAAAAGAACCATTCTGGTAATTTTATATTGATTTTTTTGTATCAAATGAATTAGGAAAATTTAACCTACCAAGTGTCTTATTTCAGACTGTAACAACTACTCAATCAATATCTTCTTCATTTGCTCCCAGACAAACAACACAACAAGACCAACTAAGACTGGAGCAACAAGAATCTCATTCTCCAACTCAGACCGTCATATCTACTGACCCTATTCAAGTTATTCCACCAACTCTGATCGACACGCAAGTAGTCGATTTGATACAAGAACAGCCTTCACCATCACAAAATCAAAGTGTTAACAATCCTTCTTCTCCAACTCAAGCCAAAAATCTTAATGAATCTCTTGTCGCTCCTGACTCCGACTTACTCCCTCATGGTCCTTCTCTCTAGAAATCTCCAAGCCCACACAAAAATATTGAGCCTTCAATCTCTCAAGGTTCAAAACCATCTTCTGAAATCCTTGACATACCTTCTTAGCCTTCTGATGCTGATCTAATTGGATTGGTTGCCTTTTTTACTCAAATTGTCCAAGAAGATGAAGTGTCGATTTCAACTACAGCTCTTATAGGCCTTTTTTACATCTAGCCTTCCTTCAAATCTTAACCATCGTACCTATGAACAATTAACCATTTTTCTCAGAATCTTATCACATCCACCCACTGAATGGACTAGCCAATCGGATTTGAATTCACTCCTCTCAAACATTTTGAGCTCTTCCCTTGAGTTTCAAGTTCCTCCCCAATTCTCTGCTATAGTCAAGAAATTCATAAAGATTTTTAATGACTGCATCACTGTCCAAGATAAGATACAAGAAGCCCAGAGCAAAGTAGCCAAACTCAAGACCGAGTCAAAAGAAATTAACAAAGCTTTTCGACCCATGAAAGCATCTTGTAAAGAATTCGATCTGAGGATCACTCAAGCCTTTACTGCTCGAGCCCATTACAACAAACAAGAGGAAGATCTTGAAGCAGAGTTGGCCCAAATCAACAAAAAATTGGCCAAAATTAGAAAGAGGAAAGCTGACATGGCTATACACTTGGCTACAACCCAAAACAAACAACGAAAAATTTTCAAGGAACTCTGTACTGTTGAAGCAAAACAAGAAGATTGTGAAAAACAGATTGACAAGGCTCCAACTAAAGAGTATGAGCAGACTGAGGCACTTTCTGCTTTGGACAATAAAAGAGTTCAACTCTATTTTGACTTAGCAAAACTCTTGGCACATGATATTTCACCACCTTAGAATATTTTTTTTATGTAATGGCTCTCTTGTATCCTTATTTATCCTTATTTATATTATTAATCTTGATTCGACATACATCGATATTGTTTCAAGTACTTTCCGTTTATTGAATTAATCACGCTCCTAGAATCAATATCTTTAATTTAATATACATTTCCAAAATATAACTCAATTACTTGAAAAGGTCCTTCCTAAGTATGGCGGTATGGGACCACTTGCCAAGAAATCTTGATTTCTTTTTCATTGGCAATACAACTTTCAGGACCAACTCTCCTATATTGAAACATTTCTCTTTTATTCAAAGATTATAATTTTGAGCAACACTTTCTTTTTGTCGAATCATATTCTCAAGTGTTAAATCACGCTCTGAGTCTAAATCATTTAATTCATCATATATTACATTCCAATAATCATCAACTGGTAAATCATCTTACCTCAATATCCTCAAGGTATTGAGATTAATCTCTAAATAGCAAAACCACATCATACCCATTGGTGCGCGGAATTGTGATCATCAATGGCGCCATCAACATGGTACGTACAATTGGAATCTCAACTATTTATCACAACTTCGCACAACTAACCAGCAAGTGTACTGGGTCGTCCAAGTAATAAACGTTACGCGAGTAAGGGTCGATCCCACAGAGATTGTTGGTATGAAGCAATCTATGGTCATCTTGTAAATCTTAGTCAGGTAAACTCAAATGGTTATGGATGATGAATAAAACATAAAGATAAAGATAGGGATACTTATGTAATTCATTGGTGGGAATTTCAGATAAGCGTATGAAGATGCTTTGTCCCTTCCGTCTTTCTGCTTTCCTACTGTCTTCATCCAATCCTTCTTACTCCTTTCCATGGCAAGCTGTATGTTGGGCATCACCGTTGTCAGTGGCTACAATCCCGTCCTCTCAGTGAAAATGTTCAATGCACCCTGTCATGGCACGGCTAATCATCTGTCGGTTCTCAATCAGGTTGGAATAAAATCCAGTGATTCTTTCTTCAGGAGTTTGAAGCTCGTCACAGTCATTCAATCATTGAATCCTACTCAGAATACCACAGACAAGGTTTAGACCTTCCAGATTCTCTTGAATGCTGCCATCAGTTCTAGCTTATACCACGAAGATTCTGATTAAGGGATCCAAGAGATATCTACTCAATCTAAGGTAGAACGGAGGTGGTTGTCAGGCACACGTTCATAGGTGAGAATGATGGTGAGTGTCACGGATCATCACATTCATCAAGTTGAAGAACAAGTGATATCTTAGAACAAGAACAAGTTGAATTGAATAGAAGAACAATAGTAATTGCATTAATACTCGAGGTACAGCAGAGCTCCACACCTTAATCTATGGTGTGTAGAAACTCCACCGTTGAAAATACATAAGAACAAGGTCTAAGCATGGCCGAGAGGCCAGCCTCCCAATGATCTAAGATAGCATAAGAATAAAGATAGCTACCCCGATAGATGAAAATACAATAGTAAAAGGTCCTACTTATAGAGAACTAGTAGCCTAGGGTTTACAGAGATAAGTAAATGACATAAAAATCCACTTCCGGGCCCACTTGGTGCGTGCTTGGGCTGAGCATTGAAGCATTTTCGTGTAGAGACTCTTCTTGGAGTTAAACGCCAGCTTTTGTGCCAGTTTGGGCGTTTAACTCCCATTCTTGTGCCAGTTCCGGCGTTTAACGCCGGGCAGTTTCAAAGCTGATTTGGAACGCCGGTTTGGGCCATCAAATCTTTGGCAAAGTATGAACTATTATATATTGCTGGAAAGCCCAGGATGTATACTTTCTAACGCCGTTGAGAGCGCGCCAATTTGGCTTCTGTAGCTCTAGAAAATTCGCTTCGAGTGCAGGGAGGTCAGAATCCAACAGCATTTGCAATCCTTTTTAGTCTTTGAATCAGATTTTTACTCAAGTCCCTCAATTTCAGCCAGAAAATACCTGAAATCATAGAAAAACACACAAAATCATAGTAAAGTCCAGAAAAGTGAATTTTAACTAAAAACTAATAAAAATATACTAAAAACTAACTAAAACATACTAAAAGCATATCAAAAACAATGCCAAAAAGCGTACAAATTATCCGCTCATCACAACACCAAACTTAAATTGTTGCTTGTTCTCAAGCAACTGAAAATCAAATAAGATAAAAAGAAGAGAATATGCAATGAATTCCAAAAAACATCTATGAAGATCAGTATTAATTAGATGAGCGGGGCTTTTAGCTTTTTGCCTCTGAACAGTTTTGGCATCTCACTCTATCCTTTGAAATTCAGAATGATTGGCTTCTTTAGGAACTCAGAATCCAGATAGTGTCATTGATTCTCCTAGTTAAGTATGATGATTCTTGAACAAAGCTACTTATTGAGTCTTGGCCGTGGCCCAAAGCACTCTGTCTTCCAGTATTACCACCGGATACATAGATGCCACAGACACATAATTGGGTGAACTTTTTCAGATTGTGACTCAGCTATGCTAGAGTCCCCAATTAGAGGTGTCCAGGGTTCTTAAGCACACTCTTTTTGCCTTGGATCACAACTTTATTTTTTTTCTTTTCTCTCTCTTTTTTTTCGTTTTTCTCTTTTTTTTTCGTTTTTCTTTTCTCCCTTTTTTGTATTCATTGCTTTTTCTTGCTTCAAGAATCATTTTTATGATTTTTCAGATCCTCAGTAACATGTCTCCTTTTTCATCATTCTTTCAAGAGCCAACATTCATGAATCACAAATTCAAAAGACATATGCACTGTTTAAGCATACATTCAGAAAACAAAAGTGTTGCCACCACATCAAAATAATTAATCCATTATAAAATTCAAAATTCATGCAATTCTTCTCTTTTTCAATTAAAAACATTTTTCATTCAAGAAAGGTGATGGATTCATAGGACATTCATAACTTTAAGGCATAGACACTAAGACACTAATGATCACAAGACACAAACATAGATAAACATAAGCATGATTTTTTGAAAAACAGAAAATAAAGAACAAGGAAATTAAAGAACGGGTCCACCTTAGTGATGGCGGCTTGTTCTTCCTCTTGAAGATCCTATGGAGTGCTTGAGCTCCTCAATGTCTCTTCCTTGCCTTTGTTGCTCCTCTCTCATGATTCTTTGATCTTCTCTAATTTCATGGAGGAGGATGGAGTGTTCTTGGTGCTCCACCCTTAGTTGTCCCATGTTGGAACTCAATTCTCCTAGGGAGATATTCAGTTGCTCCCAATAGTTTTGTGGAGGAAAGTGCATCCCTTGAGGCATCTCAGGGATTTCATGATGAGTGGGATCTCTTGTTTGCTCCATCCTTTTCTTAGTGATGGGCTTGTCCTCATCAATGGGGATGTCTCCCTCTATGTCAACTCCAACTGAATAACAGAGGTGACAAATGAGATGAGGAAAGGCTAACCTTGCCAAGGTAGAGGACTTGTCCGCCACCTTATAAAGTTCTTGGGCTATGACCTCATGAACTTCTATTTCTTCTCCAATCATGATGCTATGAATCATGATAGCCCGGTCTATAGTAACTTCAGATCGGTTGCTAGTGGGAATGATTGAGCGTTGGATAAACTCCAACCATCCTCTAGCCACGGGCTTGAGGTCATGCCTTCTCAGTTGAACCGGCTTTCCTCTTGAATCTTTCTTCCATTGGGCGCCCTCATCACAAATGACTGTGAGGACTTGGTCCAACCTTTGACCAAAGTTGACCCTTCTAGTGTAAGGGTGTTCATCTCCTTGCATCATGGGCAAGTTGAATGCCAACCTTACATTTTCCGGACTAAAATCCAAGTATTTCCCCCGAACCATTGTAAGCCAATTCTTTGGGTCCGGGTTCACACTTTGATCATGGTTCTTGGTAATCCATGCATTGGCATAGAACTCTTGAACCATTAAGATTCCAACTTGTTGAATGGGGTTGGTAAGAACTTCCCAACCTCTTCTTTGGATCTCGTGTCAGATCTCCGGATATTCACTCTTTTTGAGTTTGAAAGGGACCTCGGGGATCACCTTCTTCAAGGCCACAACTTCATAGAAGTGGTCTTGATGCACCCTTGAGATGAATCTTTCCATCTCCCATGACTCGGAGGTGGAAGCTTTTGCCTTCCCTTTCCTCTTTCTAGGGGTTTCTCCGGCCTTGGATGCCATAAATGGTTATGGAAAAACAAAAAGCAATGCTTTTACCACACCAAACTTAAAAGGTTTGCTCGTCCTCGAGCAAAAAAAGAAAGAAGAGAGTAGAAGAAGGAGATGGAAATGGCTTTATGGTTCGGCTATGGGAGGGTGGGTTTGGGTGAGAAAGTGGTTTGAATTTGAATGGTGAGGTAGGTGGTGTTTTATGAAGGATGGATGTGAGTGGTGAAGAGAAAGATGAGATTTGATAGGTGAAGGGTTTTTGGGGAAGATGTGTTGAGGTGATTGGTGAATGGGTGAAGAAGAGAGAGAGTGGTGGGGTAGGTGGGGATCCTGTGGGGTCCACAGATCCTGAGGTGTCAAGGAAAAGTCATCCCTGCACCAAGTGGCGAGCAAAATTGCTCCCTGTGCCAATTCTGGCGTTAAACGCCGGGCTGGTGCCCATTTCTGGCATTTAACGCCAAGTTCTTGCCCTTTTCTGGCGTTTAACGCCAGTCTGGTGCCTCTTTCTGGCGTTAAACGCCCAGAATGGTGCCAGACTGGGCGTTAAACGCCCATCTGCTAGCCTTACCGGCGTTTAAACGCCAGCAAGTTCTCCTCCAGGGTGTGCTATTTTTCTTTCTATTTTTCTTTCTGTTTTTGCTTTTTCAATTGATTTTGTGACTTCTCATGATCATCAACCTACAGAAAACATAAAATAACAAAAGAGAATAGATAAATATAATAAGATTGGGTTGCCTCCCAACAAGCGCTTCTTTAATGTCATTAGCTTGACAGTGGGCTCTCATGGAGCCTCACAGATACTCAGAGCAATGTTGGAACCTCCTAACACCAAACATAGAAGTTGGTTGTGGCCTCCCAACACCAAACTTAGAGTTTGACTGTGGGGGCTCTGCTTGGCTCTATTTTGAGAGAAGCTCTTCATGCTTCCACTCCATGGTGAAGAGGGATATCCTTGAGCCCTGAACACAAAGGATTCTTTATTCACTTGAATGATCAATTCTCCTCTATCAACATCAATCACAGCCTTTGCTGTGGCTAGGAAGGGTCTGCCAAGGATGATGGATTCATCCATGCACTTTCCAGTCTCTAGGACTATGAAATCAGCAGGGATGTAATGGTCTTCAACTTTTACCAGAACATCCTCTACAAGTCCATAAGCTTGTTTTCTTGAATTGTCTGCCATCTCTAGTGAGATTTTTGCAGCTTGCACCTCAAAGATCCCTAGCTTCTCCATTACAGAGAGAGGCATGAGGTTTACACTTGACCCTAGGTCACACAAGGTCTTCTTGAAGGTCATGGTGCCTATGGCACAAGGTATCGAGAACTTCCCAGGATCTTGTCTCTTTTGAGGTAGTTTCTACCTAGACAAGTCATCTAATTCTTTGGTGAGCAAAGGGGGTTCATCCTCCCAAGTCTCATTACCAAATAACTTATCATTTAGCTTCATGATTGCTCCAAGGTATTTAGCAACTTGCTCTTCAGTGACATACTCATCCTCTTCAGAGGAAGAATACTCATCAGAGCTCATGAATGGCAGAAGTAAATTCAATGGAATCTCTATGGTCTCAGTGGGAGCCTCAGATTCCCATGGTTCCTCATTGGAGAACTCATTGGAGGCCAGTGGACATCCATTGAGTTCTTCCTCAGTGGCGTTCACTGCCTCTCCCTCCTCTCCAAATTCGGCCATGTTGATGGCCTTGCACTCTCCTTTTGGATTTTCTTCTGTATTGCTTGGAAGAGTACTAGGAGGGAGTTCAGTAATTTTCTTGCTCAGCTGACCCACTTGTGCCTCTAAATTTCTAATGGAGGACCTTGATTCAATCATGAAACTTTGAGTGGTTTTGATTAGATCAGAGACCATGGTTGCTAAGGCAGAGTGGTTCTGCTTAGAACTCTCTGTCTGTTGCTGAGAAGATGATGGAAAAGGCTTGCCATTGCTAAACCTGTTTCTTCCACCATTATTGTTGTTGAAACCTTGTTGAGGTCTCTGTTGATCCTTCCATGAAAGATTTGGATGATTTCTCCATGAAGGATTGTAGGTGTTTCCATAGGGTTCTCCCATGTAATTCACCTCTTCCATTGAAGGGTTCTCAGGATCATAAGCTTCTTCTTTAGATGAAGCGTCCTTAGTACTGCCTGGTGCATTTTGCATTCTAGATATACTTTGAGAAATCAAATTGACTTGCTGAGTCAATATTTTGTTCTGAGCCAATATGGCATTCAGAGTATTAATCTCAAGAACTCCTTTCTTCTGATTTGTCCCATTGTTCACAGGATTCCTTTCAGAAGTGTACATGAATTGGTTATTTGCAACCATTTCAATCAGTTCTTGAGCTTCTGCAGGCGTCTTCTTCAGATGAAGAGAGCCTCCAGCAGAACTATCCAATGACATTTTGGACAGTTCAGACAGACCATCATAGAAAATACCTATGATGCTCCATTCAGAAAGCATGTCAGAGGGACACTTTCTGACCAATTGTTTGTATCTTTCCCAAGCTTCATAGAGGGATTCTCCTTCCTTCTGTCTGAAAGTTTGGACTTCCACTCTAAACTTACTCAATTTTTGAGGTGGAAAGAACTTTGCCAAGAAGGCATTGACTAGCTTTTCCCAAGAGTTCAGGCTTTCTTTAGGTTGTGAGTCCAACCATGTTCTAGCTCTGTCTCTTACAGCAAAAGGGAATAGCATAAGTCTGTAGACCTCAGGGTCAACCCCATTAGTCTTGACAGTGTCACAGATTTACAAGAATTCAGCTAAGAACTGATGAGGATCTTCCAATGGAAGTCCATGGAACTTGCAATTCTGTTGCATTAGAGAAACTAATTGAGGCTTAAGCTCAAAGTTGTTTGCTCCAATGGCAGGGATAGAGATGCTTCTCCCATAGAAGTCGGGAGTAGGTGCAGTAGAGTCACCCAGCACCTTCCTTGCATTGTTGGCATTGTTGTTGTTTTCGGCTGCCATGTCTTCTTCTTTGAAGATTTCTGTTAGGTCCTCTACAGAGAGTTGTGCCTTAGCTTCTCTTAGCTTTTGCTTCAATGTCCTTTCAGGTTCAGGATCAGCCTCAACAAGAATGCTTTTGTCTTTGCTCCTGCTTATATGAAAGAGAAGAAAACAAGAAAATATGGAATCCTCTACGTCACAGTATAGAGATTCCTTGAGGTGTCAGAGGAAAAGAAAAATAGAAGGCAGAAGTAGAAGAATTCGAACTTATCAATGAAAGATGGAATTCGAATTGTGCATTGAGGAGTAGTATTCATCCATAAATAGAAAGATGTGAGAAGAGGGGAAGAAATTTTCGAAAACATTAAAAAGATTTTAAAAACATTTTGAAAAACTTTAATTGATTTTCGAAAATAAGAGTGGAAAAGAAATCAAGTGATTTTTAAAAAAGATTTTGAAATAAGAAATTAAAAAGATATGATTGAAAACTATTTTGTAAAAGATGTGATTTAAGAAGATATGATTGAAAAAGATATAGTTTTAAAAAGACATTATTGAGAAGATATGATTTGAAAAACAATTTAAAAAGATTTGATTTTGAAAACTAATGACTTGGCTAACAAGAAAAGATATGATTCAAACATTGAACCTTTCTCAACAGAAAAGGCAACATACTTGAAATGTTGAATCAAATCATTAATTGATAGCAAGTATTTTTGAAAATAGAAAGAAATTGATTTTGAAAAAGATTTGATTGAAAGGATTTGATTTGAAAAAGATTTGATTTTGAAAAATTTTGAAAACTTGAAAAAAAATCTGAATTGAAAACAGAATCTTCCCTCTTGTGCCATCCTGGTGTTAAACGCCCAGAATGGTGCACATTCTGGCGTTTAACGCCCAAAACACTACCCTTTTGGGCGTTAAACGCCCAGCCAGGCACCCTGGTTGGCGTTTAAATGCCAGTCTTCCTTCTTCACTGGGCATTTTGAATGCCCAGCTTTTTCTGTGTAATTCCTCTGCTGTATGTTCTGAATCTTCAATTCTCTGTATTATTGACTTGAAAAGATACAAATTAAAAATATTTTTGGATTTTTAATAATGATGAATAATCAAAATGCAACTAAAATCAAATAACAATGCATGCAAGACACCAAACTTAGCAGTTTGTATACTACTGACACTAACAAAATGAGAATGCACATGAGAAACAACAAAACACTCAAGTCAAGAGAATTCAAAGATCAGAGCAATGAAATCATCAAGAATATCTTGAAGATCACTTAAGACACATGAATGAATGCAAGAAGAACAAAAACATGCAATTGACACCAAACTTAAAATGAAACACTAGACTCAAACAAGAAATATTTTTGGATTTTATGATTTTGTAATTTTTTTTTGGTTTTTTTCGAAAATTAAGTGAAGAGGAAAAATAAAGATATCAAAATTCTTAATGAGAATTCCAGGAATCATGCAATGTTAGTCTAAAGCTTCAGTCTAAAGGAATTAGACATGGCTAGCCAAGCTTCAGTAGGACATTGCATTCAAGAGCTAAATTGATGAGAATCAATCAGCTTTGGTGATGATAAGAACATCACCTTGAAACACTAGAATTCATTCTTAAGAACTCTGAAGAAAAATACCTAATCTAAGCAACAAGATGAACCGTCAGTTGTCCAAACTCAAACAATCCCCGGCAACGGCGCCAAAAACTTGGTGCTGTTGCCGGATCAGAAATTTGGCACTGATGTTACCGAACCAAAAGCTTGCCGAAAACTCGAACAATCCCCGGCAACGGCGCCAAAAACTTGGTGCGCGGAATTGTGATCATCAATGGCGCCATCAACATGGTACGCACAATTGGAATCTCAACTATTTATCACAACTTCACACAACTAACCAGCAAGTGTACTGGGTCGTCCAAGTAATAAACCTTACGCGAGTAAGGGTCGATCCCACAGAGATTGTTGTTATGAAGCAAGCTATGGTCATCTTGTAAATCTCAGTCAGGCAAACTTAAATGGTTATGGATGATGAATAAAACATAAAGATAAAGATAGAGATACTTATGTAATTCATTGGTGGGAATTTCAGATAAGCGTATGAAGATGCTTTGTCCCTTCCGTCTCTCTGCTTTCCTACTGTCTTCATCCAATCCTTCTTACTCCTTTCCATGGCAAGCTGTATGTTGGGCATCACCATTGTCAGTGGCTACAATCCCGTCCTCTCAGTGAAAATGTTCAACGCACCCTGTCACGGCACGGCTAATCATCTGTCGGTTCTCAATCAGGTTGGAATAGAATCCAGTGATTTTTTTGCGTCTGTTACTAACGCCCAGCCTTCAGGAGTTTGAAGCTCGTCATAGTCATTCAATCATTGAATCCTACTCAGAATACCACAGACAAGGTTTAGACCTTCTGGATTCTCTTGAATGCCGCCATCAGTTCTAGCTTATACCATGAAGATTCCGATTAAGGGATCCAAGAGATATCTACTCAATCTAAGGTAGAACGGAGGTGGTTGTCAGGCACACGTTCATAGGTGAGAATGATGGTGAGTGTCACGGATCATCACATTCATCAAGTTGAAGAACAAGTGATATCTTAGAACAAGAACAAGTTGAATTGAATAGAAGAACAATAGTAATTGCATTAATACTCGAGGTACAGCAGAGCTCCACACCTTAATCTATGGTGTGTAGAAACTCCACCGTTGAAAATACATAAGAACAAAGTCTAGGCATGGCCGAGAGGCCAGCCTCCCAATGATCTAAGATAGCATAAGAATAAAGATAGCTACCCCAATAGATGAAAATACAATAGTAAAAGGTCCTACTTATAGAGAACTAGTAGCCTAGGGTTTACAGAGATAAGTAAATGACATAAAAATCCACTTCCGGGCCCACTTGGTGTGTGCTTGGGCTGAGCATTGAAGCATTTTCGTGTAGAGACTCTTCTTGGAGTTAAACGCCAGCTTTTGTGCCAGTTTGGGCATTTAACTCCCATTCTTGTGCCAGTTCCGGCGTTTAACGCCGGGCAGTTTCAAAGCTGATTTAGAACGCCGGTTTGGGCCATCAAATCTTGGGAAAAGTTTGGAAATATATTGCTGGAAAGCCCAGGATGTCTACTTTCCAACGCCGTTGAGAGCGCGCCAATTGGGCTTCTGTAGCTCCAGAAAATTCACTTCGAGTGCAGGGAGGTCAGAATCCAACAGCATCTGCAGTCCTTTTTAGTCTCTGAATCAGATTTTTGCTCAAGTCCCTCAATTTCAGCCAGAAAATATCTGAAATCATAGAAAAACACACAAACTCATAGTAAAGTCCAAAAAAGTAAATTTTAACTAAAAACTAATAAAAATATACTAAAAACTAACTAAAACATACTAAAAGCATACCAAAAACAATGCCAAAAAGCGTACAAATTATCCGCTCATCACCCATATACCAATTTATAAGGAGAAGTACCTGTTGATCCTCTTGGTAAATTTCGATAAGCCCATAATACTTGACTCAAAGTCTCGTGCCAAGTTTGAGTTTTATTTCCAATATGCTTTTTAATTAAACTGATTAAAATTTTATTTGCTACTTCAACTTTCCCATTGGCTTGTGCAATAAGGGGTTGAAGTGACCATATTAATGTTTTTCAAAGCTGCAAAATTCTTAATTCGTTGACCAGTGAACATAGCCCCTTGGTCAGTACTTAGCGGTTGAGGAATTCCAAATTGATGAATTATGTATTCCTGGATAAAGTCTATCACTACGTTCTGCCCAACTTCTATGTGAAGAACAGCTTCAACCCACTTCATGAAATAATCTATTGCTACCAAAATAAATTTATGATTTTTCGATGAAGGGGGATGTATTAACCCAATTAAATCCAATGTCCATCCTCGGAATGGCCATGGCTTAATAATCGAGTGCAACTCTGATGCTGGGATCTGTTGTATTACCCCATGGCGTTGACATTCTTGACATGCCTTTGCGTAATCAATGCAGTCTTTGATCATAGAAGGCCAATAAACATGATTTCGATGTAATACCCATTTCATTTTTATCCCAGCCTGATGGGCACCACATATACCTCTATGAACTTCACCTAAAGCAATACCTCTATCAGCTTGACTCAAACATCTTGAAAGGTTTCCATCAATTCTTTTCTTATATAATTCACCACCCATCAACACAAAATTTATTGCTTTCAACTTTATTTTTCTATCGACTCGAACATTGGGGTTCTTTAAATACTCAACAATGGGTTTCCTCCAATAATCATCTTTTCATTCATCCAAACACAAAGCTTCTTTTTCATTGACAGACACCAAAATCTGTCGAATTTTCGCCAACTTTCTTAGTGTTTCTGAGAAGATATATCTCAAAGCAATTTGAGTTAATTCGTTAGCAATTTTATTTTGAATTCTCAGAATATGAACTAATGAAACTTTCCAAAAAGAAGTTAACAACTCTCATGCCGTTGCTAAATACTTTTGCAACTTCTCATTATTACATTTAAACTCCTTTGATAACTGTTTCAAAACTAACTGAGAATCCCCAAGGATTTGAACTTCTAAAGCCCCTTTTCCAATCAGGATTTTGAGACCTAGTATCAAAGCCTCATACTCAGCCATATTATTCGAACAAGGGTATTTTAACTCAAACAAAAATTCTGATAGAACCCCCACTGGTGAAATAATTAAAATCCCCACTCCAGCACCATTTTTATATTTCGAGCCATCGAAATACAATTTTCAATAATTGAATGATTTACTAGAAAATTTGTAATGACCTGAGCTTTCACAGCCTTTGCTAGAACATACTGAAGATCAAACTCTGTTAATGCCTGATGCGGCGAAAATTGGTGAATTAAAAATTATTAAAATATATGCGTTGCAAGTATAGTTCTTAACTCACCAGAATTCCACTTATCAATTTAGAAAGGTGTCACAGAAATTTAAATTTTAAATACTGGGAGTATGAATCCCAGGTTGTCTCCCAACGAGTTGCAGAAAAGTGTGCTATTTTATTAATCAGATGTTTTCAAAAAGGTTTGAGTTGAGTAAACAGGAAATAAAATTGGAGAATTTGAATAATGTAAATAAAAGCCTTGACTGGGAGTTGATTAGTTGGAAGTTCCGCTATTGTTGGATTACTCTCTAGATTAATTGATAATTAAAGGTTATCCTGTTTAGTTATCTCTTACTAGGTAAAGGAAAGTCAAATAAATTAGAATGCTATGCCCGTTCACAAGTTGCAATCCACTTAATAAAAAGGGATTGGTATTAGTGAATAGAGGACAAGCCAACAATAAACCCAATTATAATATTTCCTTTAAGCTTTCCAACTCAAGGGTTCCTTTCAATCAACTCCCCATCAAGTTAGGGAACTACTCGCTCATTGTGAATGTAAAATTCATAACATATGAAAAGGAATTAAAGAAAGACATTGTAAATAAAAATCAAAATAATCAAATAAAAATAAAAGTAATCCTTGTATTAAATAAATTCTAATAATATTGCAATGGTAAAATTAACAAAGCAAAGGACATGGAAGAGCAAAGCCAAGTAAAGAAAACGAACTAGAATGACGAAGTCTTGACGAGGTAATAACTCTTCTCAGTATCCCAATGCAAAAAGTGGTAGAAAAATTAAATCCTAAAAACTATCAATGTGTAGAGAGAAAAACCTAGAGGAGGAGTAAAAACTAGATCTAAAACTAAAATTGTGTAGAATGATTGATGTCTCTGGTTTCTGCATGTTCTCTGGCTCTAGTCTGCTGTTCTGGGCCAAGAACTGGGTCAAAACGGGGCCCAAAATCGCCCCTAGCGGAATCTGCAGATTATGCAGATCGCGCACGTCACGCGATCACGTCATCCATGCGGATGCGTCATTCGCGTTTTTCCCTGCCACGCATTCGCGTCGTCCACGCCTCCGCGTCACTTGTGCTTTTCCATTCCGCGCGGTCGCGTGAGCCATGCAGCCGCGTCACTGCAATTTCTCCTCTTTCGCGCGAACGCGTGAGTCATGCGGCCGCGTCACTTCTCGCTGGTTATCTCCTCAATTTCTTGTGTTCCTTCCATTTTTGCTAGCTTCCTTTCCAATCTCCAACTCATCCATGCCCTATAGAGCCTGAAACACTTAACACATAGATCACAGCATTGAATGGGATAAAGGAGAACTAAAACGCATAATTAAAAAGTCTCTAGGAAGCAGTTTTCAACCATGTAATAATTTCAGGAAGGAGATATAAATGCATGCTAAATTAATGAATAAGTGGGTAAGGATCATGATAAAACCACATAATTAAACACAATATAAACCATAAAATAGTGGTTTATCAACCTCCCCCCACTTAAACATTAGCATGTCCTCATGCTTAATTGAAGGAGATAAGATAAATAAGTATGAACATGTAGAAACTCATGCAATGCAATGCAATGTATATATATGAAGGCAACTATATGATTCTTGCCCACTTGATCAAAGTAAATAAGCTCTTCAAAACAATTACAAATAAAATTCCACTAATTCTATCATTATACAGTATGACAGATAAAAGTGCAAGAAGATAGCTCATGAAAGCAGGGAACATGAAAATTCAAGCATAGAACCCTCACTGATGATGTATGTACGCTCTAATCTCTCTAGTGTATAGGGTAATCACTCTATCCTTCTCTATTCATGCTTTCTAACTTTTGTTTTTCTCCTAACCAATCAACAACAGTTAATATGCCAATGCAAACATCATGAGGTCTTTTCAAGGTTGTAATGGGGCCAAGGTAAGGGTAGGGGTACATATATGGTTAAGTGAGCTTATAAATTGAATCTTTAATTAACCCAAGCTTTAACCCAATCTATATATTTTATATAACCTTAGAATTCATACCTAGCTACCCAGAATTCCCTTTTACATTCCATACTCATATATCAATTTTATCATATGTGTATTGATCTTTGAATTTTTTAATTCAGCATTGGGGTAATTTTTGTCCCCTTATTTATTTATTGAAAATTTTTTTTTAGACATAAAAATAAATATAGCTTATCAATGCACATAGATTTTTAATTCTTATAGCTTCACATGAGTAGGTATCCAAATTCCCATTGTATTATCATGACACATTCCCTTAATAACTTTTGTTCCCACAAATTCCCATACTTAACTAGCATACACAATTCTATCTTAAGCTAACCAAAGATTCAATTTGGGATATACAATTGTTTTTCTGCTTAAGGCTAGTAATGTGGTAAAATATAGAACAAATGGGATTTAAAGGCTCAAGGTGGTTAACAAAAGTAAATAAAAAGGGTAGGCTTAATTTGGATAAGTGAGTTTAAGCAAATAATGGCCTCAATCACATGCAAGCATATAAACATAATAACTATTGGACATATAGGATAAAACAAAATTTAGATTGCAATCATAGAGAAGTAAACACACAAGAGTAAAATAATTATGGTTAAATAATGTAACCATGCATAAAGGCTCAAATCTTCACAGGTTGTGTGTTCTTTAGCTCAAAAATCATGTTCCAAATACAGCTTCAAGCAAATTTATCATAAAAGTTTTTGATTAAAATTAGTGAACTTTTGTTCCAAAGATATCTTTTTAGAAGAAACTTATTGTTTTTTCAATCAAGTAGAACATGCATGCAACTAACCTATTACTATGCAATTTATCCTATTCTATAAAAGAAACAAAATCTAACTAAAATATCCTAATTTATTGGTGCTAGGGAAGAGAAATTACCTCTGGAAGTCAGGTACTGACCGACTTCCCCACACTTAAGGCTTTGTACCGTCCTCGGTGCCATCTGTCAGGAACAAGGGTGGGCTGGTGGCAGTGTCTCCACAGTTGGGGCCGTCATGGCTCCCTGTGCTGGTGAAGGAAGTGGAGTCCAGGGTGTCTGAGTCTCTGCAATCTCCTCTAAGCAGCTCCCTGAGGTGTTTGAATCGGCGTTGATTGCGGCGCTCTCGAAGCTTTGCTTTCTTTTCTTGTTGGTCCAACCGCTTCAGTATCTGATGCAGCAGTTGACTAGTAGATGGTGGAGGAGGTGTGGCATCCTCTGTGGACTAGCTGGTAGTGGCAAGTTGTGGCCTGAGATATCTCCCGTTAGGGACATACTGATCATCCTGTGGAAGAATGGCTTTGGTGTCTCCAGCTCTGTAGGACACTCCGGCTGCTGAGATAAGATCAGAGACCAATGCAGGGAAAGGTAGGTTGCCCGTGATCTGCACATGTTCCATAGCATTCCAGATATGTCGCGGTAAATTGAGAGGCTGGTCGGTGAGGATGCACCATAGTAGAACGGCCATGTTTGCGGTGAAGGAGGACTCATGAGTACTCGGGAAGACGTAATGGAACATAATCTGTGCCCATACGTTAGCCTCTAAGGTAAGTGTGGAAGCCGAGATTCCCTTAGAACGGGAACGATGGTATCCGAAGATCCATTTGCTTCCAGGGTGAGCAATAACTCTGAGAACAGCGTCCCAGTCAAAAGTGTATGCCTGGCGCTTGGTTGCGGCTCTCTGAAAAGTGTCAACCCTTCTGGAGCAGGTGGGAGATCTAAGGCTTGCTGGATGGCCTCTTCTGTAATGGGGACTTACTTCTGGCGTAAATAGACGGACTGCAGAGTTGGCAGGTGGAAGTTGGAGTAGAACTCAATAACCCAAGAAAGATTAACCTGTCGTGGTTGTCTCTGTAAAAATCCCCAATGTCTTTGTGCAATTTGTGGCTCAACAAATTCAGCGATACGAGACGGAAGGATAAGAAGGTGTTCATTGTTGTAATTTCGAGCTGCCAGAATAGGAAACATCTGCTCACAGTAGCGATTTGGGAATCATGCAGTGTCCTTGGCTGGGAAGGCTCTCTCTTTTTCATCAACCTTGATAATCCTTTTAATTCTTTTTGTTGAAGGCTTAACTGCAGTTGAAGAAGGCTCTGCCACTAATGCTCTCTTCGTACCTTTCCTTGCTGTGGGTTTAGGGGTAGCTTTCTCTTTGCCTTTCTTGGTGGCCATTCTGAAAAAGGGAAGAGAAAGTAAATTAAATCCAAAGAATTAAAGCAAGGAAGGAGATGGAGTGAGTAATAAACAATGCACGGTAAAGATGAATGAAATAAACACATGGTCATGACAACATATGAAAAGATCATTCAAGGAAATAGGATAGGTGCATAAAAGAGTAAGTAGATGCAAGATGATTATTGGCATGCCGGCAAGGGCATGAGTAGCATAGATCAAGCATCACTTCGTAACAAACTAACATGTTTGTATTGGCAATTAAATTTAATTAATAAAATAGTAAAGAAAATTTGTGAAAAACATGCTTTGAATAGTAGGAAGTATAAAAGAGAAGTGCATAATGCCATATGGGCTTTTTCACAAACACATAGCATGCATGGTAAATAAGGTATAGAAAGTATTAAAGTAAACATGCAAGCAACCCTTTAAAGAAAATAATATATAATTGCCAAATAATTTGCAACAATCCACAAGCATAGAATGAGGAATAATGACTCAAATAAATTTCTAGCACCATGTAAAAAGGAAAGGAGAAGAAGGAAAATATGGATAAAGAATAGAAAAAGAAAAGAAAAGAAAATAACATATAAAATAAGAAGAATGATAGAAAAGGAAGGAGGGAGGAAGAAAATAAAACCTTGTTAATGGAGGTGAGAGAGAAATTAGGATTTGGAGGAGAGAAAGATAAGATATTGTGGCAGTTTTGTTTGAGCTGTGCGGCGCAAGCGACGCGGCCGCGTGGGGCATGCGTTCGAGTGATTGCGATCTAATTCAGTTGACGCGGTCGCGTCGGTCACGCGATCGCGTGACCCATATTATGCTTCTGGCGCGAGTACAGCCTCGCGCCCGCACAACTCTCTGTTCAAATTGATATATTTGCCAAATCTGGGGTGGCGCGATCGCGTGGGGCATGCGATCACGTGATTGGGCTTCAGAAGGGATGACGCGGATGCGTCAGCGACGCGGTCGCGTGATAGGGATGGTGCGTCCAGCACCACTCTCGCACAATATTTCGTTGTGCACCCCTTTTACGTCGGAAATCAGGGCACGCGGTCGCGTGGGAGGCCAGGAATCCCATGTGACGTGGACGCGTCAGCAACGTGGCCGCATGGGACAATTTGTGCCATTGGCACGCCTCTAGCCATGCTCCAGCGAAACTCTCTGTTCGTTTTTATTTTCTCACCTCTCCTTGCGACGCAGACGCGTCGCTGATGCGGATGCGTCGCGCGGCCCCCTTTTTTGTATGCAGATGCAGATGCATGAAAGTACTGAGAAAGAGAAGAGTTATTAGATGGAAAAACTAAGAAGAAAAGAACGATCATACCATGGTGGATTGTCTCCCACCTAGCACTTTGCTTTAACATCCGTAAGTTGGACGCTCCACTAGCTCAATCTTCTGGCATGTGGGGATCTTCCAAGAGGAAGATCTCAAGCTCTTTAGTTTTCTGCATCTTCTCGCCATGGTACAGCTTCAGACGTTGTCCATTAACTTTGATAAGTTCAGAGTGTGAAGGATGGCTAAGGTGATAAACTCCGTATGGTTCGGCCTTCTCTACTCTGTATGGACCTTCCCATCTTGATCTCAACTTGCCTGGAATAAGCCTCAGTCGAGATTTGTAAAGGAGGACTAAATCCTCAGGCTGGAACTCCTTTTTCTTGATGTGCTGATCATGTACAGCCTTCATCTTCTCCTTGTATATTCTTGAGTTCTCATAAGCTTCTAGGCGAAGGCTCTCTAGTTCTTGCATTGCAACTTCCTTTCAGCTCTAGCTTGCTCAATTCCCATGTTGCACTCCTTGACTGCCCAAAAGGCTCTGTGCTCTACTTCAACTGGGAGATGACAAGCTTTTCCATAAACTAAGCGGAAAGGGCTCATCTCAATGGGTGTTTTATATGCTGTCCTGTATGCCCATAGTGCATCTTGTAGCCTGGTGCTCCAGTCTTTTCTATGAGGTTTGACTATCTTCTGCAAGATACGCTTTATCTCTCTGTTTGACACCTCGGCTTGCCCATTGGTCTGAGGATGGTATGCTGTTGCAACTTATGAATTATCCCATATGCTTCTTCATTAATCCTGTTAGTCTCTTGTTACAGAAATGGGTGCCTTGATCGCTCACGATTGCTCGTGGTGATCCAAAGAGGCAAATAATATGGTTTCTCACAAAGGAAACAACAGTGTTAGCATCATCAGTGCGGGTAGGAATTGCTTCCACCCATTTGGAAACGTAATCCACAGCTAACAATATATAAAAATGACCATTAGAATTTGGAAATGGACCCATGAAATCAATGCCCCAAACATCAAAAATTTCACAGAAAAGCATAATTTGTTGAGGCATTTCATCCCTCCTGGATATATTACCAAATTTTGGCATGGAAGACAAGATTTACAAAACTCAGAAGCGTCTCTAAAAAGAGTAGGCCACCAGAATCCACAGTCTAAGATCTTTCTAACTGTTCTTTGAGGGCCAAAATGTCCTCCACTCTCAAACGAGTGACAGGCCTCTAAAATGGACTGGAATTCGGATTGAGGCACACAACGTCTAATTACCTGATCAGCGCCACATCTCCACAAATATGGGTCATCTCATATATAATATTTAGACTCACTTTTCAGCTTGTCTCTTTGATGCTTAGAAAAGTGTGGAGGAAATGTGCGGCTAACTAGATAATTAGCTACAGGTGCGTACCAAGGTGCTACCTTAGATACTGCTTCCAGGTTATCAAATGGAAAATTACCATCTATAGGAGTAGAATCATCTTTAATGTGCTCAAGGCGACTCAAGTGGTCTGCCACTAGATTCTGGTTACCACTCATATCCTTTATTTCTAAATCAAATTCTTGTAATAGCAGTATCCAATGTATGAGCCTTGGTTTGGACTCCTTTTTAGCTAATAGATACTTTAAAGCTGCATGGTCCGAATATACTACTACTCTAGTACCAAGTAAATAAGCTCAGAATTTATCCAGAGCAAAAATAATAGCAAGAAGCTCTTTTTCAGTAGTAGTATAATTGGACTGGGCAGCGTCTAAAGTCTTAGACGCATAAGCAATAACAAAAGGATCCTTACCTTCACGCTGAGCCAGCGCTGCTCCTACTACATGGTTGGAAGCATCGCACATGATTTCAAATGGCTGGCTCCAGTCTGGTCCTCGCACAATTGGAGCTTGAGTCAGGTTGGTCTTCAGCTTATCAAACGCTTGTTTGCAATCCTCACTGAACTCAAATTCAATATCCTTCTGCAGTAATCTGGATAAGGGAAGTGCTACCTTACTAAAGTCCTTAATAAATCTCCTGTAAAAACCTGCATGGCCAAGGAACGAACGGACTTCCCTCACAGAAGAGGGGTAAGGTAAACTAGAAATAACATTCACCTTTGCTGGGTCTACAGAAATGCCAGTATTAGATACAACATGTCCTAGTATAATCCCTTGTTTAACCATAAAATGACATTTTTCAAAATTTAAGACAAGGTTTGTATTGACACATCTATCTAATACTCTAGATAATCCATCTAAGCAAAGGCTAAAAGAATCACCATAAACGCTAAAATCATCCATAAAAACCTCCATACAGTCCTCAATAAGATCAGAGAAAAGACTCATCATGCACCTCTGGAAAGTAGCTGGTGCATTGCACAAGCCAAAGGGCATTCTCTTGTAAGCATAAGTCCCAAAAGAACATGTAAAAGTAGTCTTTTCCTGATCCTCAGGAGCTATATGAATCTGGAAATAACCTGTGTAACCATCTAAAAAGCAATAATGTGATTTACCTGACAGGCGATCCATCATTTGATCAATGAATGGAAGTGGGTAGTGATCCTTGCGAGTAGCTTGGTTGAGACACCTGTAATCAATGCAGACTCTCCAAGCGTTCTGTACTCTGGTTGCTATGAGCTTTCCATGCTCATTCTTCACTGTAGTGACTCCAGACTTCTTGGGCACCACCTGGACTGGGCTAACCCATTCACTGTCTGAAATGGGATAGATGATACCTGTTTCCAATAGTCTGGTCACTTCCTTTTTGAGAACTTCCAAAATAGTGGGATTCAGTCTTCTTTGGGGTTGGCGGACAGGTCTTGCTCCTTCCTCTAAAAATATTCTGTGCTCACATACTTGAAGGTTGATGCCTACTATGTCTGCCAAACTCCACCCAATTGCTTTCTTGTGCTTCCTCAGCACACTAAGTAACTTCTCTTCCTGTTCAGGAGTGAGGTCTTGTGCAATAATAATTGGAAACTTCTGCCTATCTTCAAGATAAGCGTATTTGAGATGTGGAGGGAGAGGTTTCAACTCTATCTTCTGGTCATGGGCAGGCTCTGGATTGTCTAGAGCTTGTGAAAATGCCGAAGTATCCTTATTGTCAGTTAATAGAGTCCCTACACTTTGACTTTGTTCTGTGTACTTTTCTTCCAGCTCTTCCTGGTGAATTTCAGCTACAGTTTCATCTATGATATCACACTGGAAGATAGAATGATCTTCTGGAGGGTTGTTTGTGACTCCATTCAAATTGAAGATTACTATTCGGCCATCTATTTCAAAAGAATATGTTCCTGAAAAAGCATTTAATTTGAATCTTGATGTCTTCAGGAATGGTCTGCCAAGTAGGATTGATGATGGTTTATCTGAGTCATTATTGGGCATTTCCAAGATATAGAAATCAGTGGAAAATGTGAGCCTTTTAATGTTCACCAAAACATCTTCAGCAACTCCAGCTACTGTAATAATGCTTTTATCTGCCAACACAAAACGAGCTGCCGATCTTTTTAAGGGAGGGAGCCTTAAAACATCATATACAGATAAAGACATTATACTGACAGATGATCCCAAATCACACATGCAATCATAAATTACTACACCTCCAATAGTACAACTAACTATACAAGGACCTGGGTCACTACATTTTTCAGGTAAATTTCCCATTAAAGCAGATATAGAGCTTCCTAAAGGAATAGTTTCTACTTCATTAATTTTTTCTTTATGTATGCATAAATCTTTTATAAACTTTGCATATTTAGGTACCTGTTGAATGACATCAAAAAGGGGAACAGTTACCTCAACCTTTTTTAAGATTTCTACCATTTTGGGGTCAGGTTCCAACTGCTTCCTGGGCTTCCTTGCAAGTTGTGGAAATGGAATGGGAGTGGTGTTTTCTACAGTGTCTGCGCCTTTTGGTGCTTTCTCCTGTGGTTGAGCTTCTTCTTTCTCAGTCATGTCCTGTATGTCCTCTTCCTCTTCAACATCTTCTAATTCTACTACCTCTTCAGCTGAGGCGTGTTTTAGTGGGCTTGGCTCCTCCTGATTTCTCTCCTGCAGTGTGGTTCCAGACCTTAGGGTGATAGCATTAATACCACCCTTTGGGTTGGGTAATGGTTGAGAGGGGAGTTGGTGGACGAAATTGTGATCCATATTCTCTTCAAGTTGTTTGTCTTTGTATGAAATCATTATTATGGCACTGGTTGAATTCACAACTCCGTTCAACTAACCAGCAAGTGTACTGGGTCGTCCAAGTAATAAACCTTACGTGAGTAAGGGTCGAATCCACAGAGATTGTTGGTATGAAGCAAGCTATGGTCACCTTGCAAATCTCAGTTAGGCAGATTAAAATAGTTTTATGGGTTTTTGAAAATAGAAATAATGAAAGGGATAAAGATACTTATGCAGATTCATTGGTGGGAATTTCAGATAAGCGGATGGAGATGCTGTAGAGCCCAAGCACGCCTGCTCTCCTACTCCTTCTACTCAGTCCTTCTTACTCCTTTCCATGGCAAGCTTTGTATAGGGGTTCACCATCAACTGTGGCTACTTTCATTCCTCACGGGGAAATAACCTGTGCGGCTGTCACTCGCACAGCTAACCAGTCTGGAGGCATCACCCATGGCTGATGGCTACATCCCATCCTCGCAGTGAAAACTATGCAACGCACTCTGTCACAGTACGGCTAATCACCGGTTGGTTCCCGCTCCTACTGGAATAGAATCCCTCTTTTGCGTCTGTCACCAACGCCCAGCAGGTTAAAGTTTGAAGCACGTCACGGTCATTCATGATCGGAATCCTACTCGGAACACCACAGACAAGGTTGGACTTTCCGGACTCCCAGGATCCTACTCGGAACACCACAGACAAGGTTGGACTTTCCGGATCCAGATGAATGCCGCCAACTATCTAACTTATACCACGAAGATTCTGTTGGGGAATCTAAGAGATACGCATTCAAGCTCTGTTGCATGTAGAACGGACATGGTTGTCAATCACGCGCATTCATAAGTGAGAATGATAATGAGGGTAATCTGACTCATCACATTCATCATGTTCTTGGGTACGAATGAATATCTTGGAATAAGAATAAGAGAGAATTGAATAAAAGATAATAGAATTGCATTAATACTTGAGGTACAGCAGAGCTCCACACCCTTAATCTATGGTGTGCAGAAACTCCACCGTTGAAAATACATAAGCAAAGAGTTCAGGCATGGCCGAATGGCCAGCCCTCTCTAACGTGATCACAGGATCAAAGTACAATCCAGGATGTCTAATACAATAGATAAATGTCCTATATATACTAGACTAGCTACTAGGGTTTACATGAGTAAGTAATTGATGCATAAATCCACTTCCGGGGCCCACTTGGTGTGTGCTTGGGCTGAGCTTGATGAATTCACGTGCTAAGGCATATCTTGGCGTTGAACTCTGAGTTATGACGTGTTTTGGGCGTTCAACTCCGGATCATGACGTTTTTCTGGCGTTTTACTCTAGACAGCAGCGTGTACTTGGCGTTCAACGCCAAGTTACGTCGTCATTCTTCGAATAAAGTATGGACTATTATATATTTCTGGAAAGCTCTGGATGTCTACTTTCCAACGCCGTTGAGAGCGCGCCAATTGGAGTTCTGTAGCTCCAGAAAATCCATTTCGAGTGCAGGGAGGTCAGATTCCAACAGCATCAGCAGTCCTTTTGTCAGCCTTCTTCAGAGTTTTGCTCAAATCCCTCAATTTCAGTCAGAATTTACCTGAAATCACAGAAAAACACACAAACTCATAGTAAAGTCCAGAAATGTGAATTTAACATAAAAACTAATGAAAACATCCCTAAAAGTAGCTCAAACTTACTAAAAACTATATGAAAACAATGCCAAAAAGCGTATAAATTATCCGCTCATCACAACACCAAACTTAAATTGTTGCTTGTCCCCAAGCAACTGAAAATCAAATAGGATAAAAAGAAGAGAGTATACTATAAAGTCCAAAATATCAATGAATATTAATTTAATTAGATGAGCGGGACTTGTAGCTTTTTGCTTCTGAACAGTTTTGGCATCTCACTTTTTCCTTTGAAGTTTAGAGTGATTGGCTTCTCTAGGAACTTAGAATTTCAGATAGTGTTATTGACTTTCCTAGTTAGGCATGTTGATTCTTGAACACAGCTACTTTATGAGTCTTGGCTGTGGCCCTAATCACTTTGTCTTCCAGTATTACCACCGGATACACAAATGCCACAGACACATAACTGGGTGAACCTTTTCAGATTGTGACTCAGCTTTGCTAAAGTCCCCAGTTAGTGGTGTCCAGAGCTCTTAAGCACACTCTTTTGCTTTGGATCACGACTTTAACCACTCAGTCTCAAGCTTTTCACTTGGACCTTCATGACACAAGCACATGGTTAGGGACAGCTTGATTTAGCCGTTTAGGCCTGGATTTTATTTCCTTGGGCCCTCCTATCCATTGATGCTCAAAGCCTTGGATCCTTGCTACCCTTGCCTTTTGGTTTTAAGGGCTATTGGCTTTTTCTGCTTGCTTTTTCTTTCTATTTTATATTTTTTTTTTGCCATTTTTTTTTCTTTTTTTTTTCACTGCTTTTTCTTGCTTCAAGAATCAATTCATGAATTTTTCAGTTCATCAATAACATTTCTCTTTGTTCATCATTCTTTCAAGAGCCAACAATTTTAACACTCATAAACAACAAGATCAAAAATATGCACTGTTCAAGCATTCATTCAGAAAACAAAAATTATTGCCACCACATCAATATAATTAAATTAAATTCACTAATAATTTCGAAAATTATGTACTTCTTGTTCTTTTGAATTAAAACATTTTTCTTTTAAGAGAGGTGAAAGACTAATGGATTTTATTCATAGCTTTAAGGCATGGTTTACACACTAATGATCATGAAGTAGAAACACAAAAACATAGATAAACATAACACTTAAAAACCGAAAACAGAAAGAAAATAAAGAACAAGGAATGAATCCACCTCTTAGTGGCGTCTTCTTCTTGAAGGACCAATGATGTTCTTTAACTCTTCTATGTCCCTTCCTTGCCTTTGTTGCTCCTCTCTCATAGCTCTTTGATCTTCTCTTATTTCTTGGAGAGTGAGGGCGTGTTCATGGTGTTCCACCCTTAGTTGTTCCACGTTTTGGCTCAAGTCTTCTAAGGAGGTACTGAGTTGCTCCCAATAGTTGTTGGGAGGAAAGTGCATTCCATGAGGCATTTGTTGATGAACTTCCTCATGTTCTCCTTGGGGGCCGTGAGGGACTTCCCTTGTTTGCTCCATCCTTTTCTTGGTGATGGGCTTGTCTTCTTCAATGGAGACATCTCCATCTATGATAACTCCAGCTGAATAACATAGATGGCATATGAGGTGGGGGAAGGCTAGCCGTGCCATGTATGAAGGCTTGTCAGCTATTTTGTAGAGTTCATTGGCTATGACTTCATGAACCTCTACTTCCTCTCCAATCATGATGCTATGGATCATGATTGCCCGATCCACAGTAACTTCAGATCGGTTGCTTGTAGGGATGATGGATCTTTGGATGAACTCCAACCATCCTCTAGCTACAGGCTTGAGGTCCAGTCTTCTTAGTTGGACTGGTTTGCCTTTGGAGTCTACTCTCCATTGGGCGCCTTCCACACAAATGTCCATTAGGACTTGGTCCAACCTTTGGTTGAAGTTGACCCTCCTTGTGTAGGGGCGTTCATCACCTTGCATCATGGGTAGATGAAACGCCAACCTCACATTTTCCGGACTGAAATCTAAGTATTTCCCCCGAACCATTGTGAGATAGTTCTTTGGATTCGGGTTCATACTTTGATCATGGTTCCTAGTGATCCATGCATTAGCATAGAACTCTTGAACCATCAATAATCCGACTTGTTGCATGGGGTTGGTTATGACTTCCCACCCTCTTCTTTGGATCTCATGTCGGATTTCCGGATACTCATTCTTTTTGAGCTTGAAGGGGACCTCAGGGATCACCTTCTTCTTTGCCACAACATCATAGAAGTGGTCTTGGTGGCTCTTGGAGATGAATCTCTCCTTTTCCCATGATTCGGAAGTGGAAGCTTTTGCCTTCCCTTTTCCTTTTCTTGAGGAAACTCCGGTCTTGGGTGCCATTGATGGTGAATGAAAAATAAAAAGCTAGGCTTTTTACCACACCAAACTTAAAATTTGCTCGTCCTCGAGCAAAAAAGAAAAGAAGAGTAGAAGAAGAAGAAGAGAATTTGGGTAGAGAAGGAGAAGAGGGGTTCGGCTATATGAGAGAAGAAGGGGTTATGTTGTGTGAAAATGAAGAAGAAAAGGGAGGTATTTATAGGGAGGGGGAAGGGTTAGGTTTCGGCCATTTTGGGTGGGAATGGGTGGGAAATTGAATTTGAATGTAGTGGGGGTAGGTGGGGTTTATGGGGAAGAGGAGGTTGATGTGAGTGGTGCATGGGGTAATTGGGAAGAGAAATTGATGTGATTGGTGAAGGTTTTTGGGAAGGGTGACATTGAGAATGAGATTTGGATTAGGAGAGTGTGAATAGGATTAAAAGAAAAGGTAGGTGGGGATCCTATGGGGTCCACAGATCCTGAGGTAGGGATCCTGTGGGGTCCACAGGTCCTGAGGTGAAAAGAAATACCATTCCTTCACTTTATAGGCGTGTAAATTGCCTTCATGCACCATTCTGGCGTTCAAAAGCCCATTGGTGCATGTTCTGGGCGTTAAACGCCCATGTGATGCTTGATTCTGGCGTTGAACGCCAGTTTCAAGCTTGTTTCTGGCGTTCAGCGCCAGATTGTCCTCTGCGTGCGCATCCTGGCGTTAAACGCCAGGATGTAGCTTGTTTTGGGCGTTCAGCGCCAGGAAGATGCTCTGTTCTGGCGTTGAACGCCCGCCAGATGCATCTTCTGGGCGTTGAACGCCGGCCCGCGCGTCCTCCAGGGTGAAAAATTTTTTTCTTCTGTTTTTGACTCTGTTTTTAATTTTTTTGATTTTTTTCGTGACTCCTCATGATCATGTACCTAATTAAACATAAAAATAACAAAGAAACAAAATAAAATAAAATTAGATAAATAAAATTGGGTTGCCTCCCAACAAGCGCTTCTTTAATGTCAATAGCTTGACAGTGGCTCTCATGGAGCCACAGAGCAATCAAGTCAATGTTGTCTAGTCCCAACACCAAACTTAGAGTTTGGATATGGGGTTTGAACACCAAACTTAGAGTTTGGTTGTGGCTTCACAACACCAAACTTAGAGTTTGACTGTGTGAGCTCTTCTTGACCTTGAACTGAGAGAAGCTCTTCATGCTTACTCTCTTTTGTCACAGAGGGATTGCCATGTGCTTGAAACACAAGGTATTCTCCATTTAATTGAAGGACTAACTCTCCTCTGTTGACATCTATCACAGCTTCTGCTGTGGCTAGGAAAGGTCTTCCTAGGATGATGCATTCATCATCCTCCTTCCTAGTATCTAGGATTAGGAAATCAGCAGGGATGTAAAAGTCTTCAACTTTCATAAGCACGTCCTCTACTATCCCATGAGCTTGTCTCACTGACTTATCTGCCAATTGCAGTGAGAACAAAGCAGGTTGCACCTCAATGATCCCTAGCTTCTCCATTACAGAGAGTGGCATAAGGTTTATCCCTGACCCAAGATCACACAGAGCTTTTTCAAAGCTCATGGTGCCAATGGTGCAAGGTATCAAGAACTTGCCAGGATCTTGTCTCTTTTGAGGTAGAGTTTCCTGAATCCAAGTATCCAAATCACTAATGAGCAAGGGAGGTTCACTTTCCCAAGTCTCATTACCAAATAGCTTGGCATTCAGTTTCATGATAGCTCCTAGATATTGAGCAACTTGCTCACTAGTCACATCTTCATCCTCTTCAGAGGATGAATAATAGTCAGAGCTCATGAATGGCAGAAGGAGATTTAATGGAATCTCTATGGTCTCTGTATGAGCCTCAGATTCCTCAGGATCCTTATTAGGAAGCTCCTTCTTGCTTGGAGGACGTCCCAGGAGGTCTTCCTCACTGGGATTTTCGTCCTCCTCCTCCTTTGTGCATTCGGCCATGTTGACTAAGTCAATGGCTTTGCACTCTCCTTTTGGATTCTCTTCTGTATTGCTTGGGAGAGTACTGGGAGGAGTTTCAATAACTTTCTTACTCAGCTGGCCTACTTGTGCCTCCAAATTTCTAATGGAGGATCTTGTTTCATTCATGAAACTGAAGGTGGCCTTTGACAGATCAGAGACTATATTAGCTAAATTAGAATTATTTTGTTCAGAGTTCTCTGTCTGTTGCTGAGAAGATGATGGATATGGCTTACTATTATTCAGCCTATTGCGTCCACCATTGTTAAAACCTTGTTGAGGTTTTTGTTGATCCTTCCAGGAGAAATTTGGATGATTTCTCCATGATGGGTTATAGGTATTTCCATATGGTTCACCCAGATAATTAACCTCTGCCATGGCAGGGTTCTCAGGATCATAAGCTTCTTCAGAAGCTACCTCTCTAGTACTGTTGGATGCATGTTGCAATCCATTCAGATTTTGAGAGATCATGTTGACCTGTTGAGTTAACATTTTGTTCTGAGCCAGTATGGCATTCAGAGCATCAATTTCAAGAACTCCCTTCTTCTGAGGGACCCCATTATTCACGGAATTCCTCTCAGAGGTATACATGAACTGGTTGTTTGCAACCATGTCAATGAGTTCTTGAGCCTCTTCAGGCGTTTTTCTTCAGGTGAATAGATCCACCTGCAGAATGATCCAGTGACATTTTCGAAAATTCAGAGAGACCATAATAGAATATATCTAATAGGGTCCATTCTGAAAACATGTCAGATGGACATCTCTTGGTCAGCTGCTTGTATCTTTCCCAAGCTTCATAGAGGGATTCACCATCTTTTTGTTTGAAGGTTTGAACATCCACTCTTAGCTTGCTCAGCTTTTGAGGAGGAAAGAATTTATCCAAGAAGGCAGTGACCAGCTTATCCCAGGAGTCCAGGCTATCCTTAGGTTGTGAATCCAACCATATTCTAGCTCTGTCTCTTACAGCAAAAGGGAAAAGCATGAGTCTGTAGACTTCAGGATTAACTCCATTCGTCTTTACAGTATCACAGACTTGCAAGAATTCAGTTAAGAACTGATAAGGATCTTCAGATGGAAGTCCATAAAACTTGCAGTTTTGTTGCATCAAAGCAACTAGTTGAGGCTTAAGCTCAAAGTTATTGGCTCCAATGGCAGGAATGGAGATGCTTCTTCCATCAAATTTGGATGTTGGCTTTGTGAAGTCACCAAGCATTCTCCTTGCATTATTATTATTATTTTCGGCCATCTCTTCCTCTTGTTCGAAATTTTCTAAAAGGTTGCCTCTGGATTGTTGTAATTTAGCTTCTCTTAATTTTCTCTTCAGAGTCCTTTTAGGTTCTGGATCAACTTCAACAAGAGTGCCCTTTTCCTTGTTCCTGCTCATAAGAAAGAGAAGAAAACAAGAAAAGAAAAAGGAATCCTCTATGTCACAGTATAGAGATTCCCTCAGGTTAGTAGAAGAAGAAAGAGGTAGAAGAATGAAGAAGGATGAAGAAGAATTCGGATGAAGAGAGGTGAAGAGAAGTGTTAGTAGTTAAATAATTAAATAGAATAAGAGAAGAGAAAGAAATTTTCGAAAATAATTTTGAAAAAGAAGGATGTAATTTCGAAAATTAGAAATAAAAATAAGTTTAAAATTAAAATTTAAAACAATTAAAAAGAATTTTTGAAAAAGAGAGGGAGAATTTTCGAAAATTAGAGAAGGATAGGTAGTTAGGTGGTTTTGAAAAAGATAAGAAACAAACGAGGAGTTAGTTAGTTGATTGAAAAAGATTTGAAATCAAATTTTGAAAAAGATAAGAAGATAGGAGGTTAGATAAGATATTTTGAAATCAAATTTTGAAAAAGATAAAATTTTTGAAAAAGATAAGATAAAAGATAAAAAGATATATTTGAAAAAGATATTTGAAAAAAAAAAAGATTTAATTTTAAAAATTACTTAACTAACAAGAAACTACAAGATAAGATTCTAGAATTTAAAGATTGAACCTTTCTTAACAAGAAAGTAACAAACTTCAAATTTTTGAACCAATCACATTAATTGTTAGCTAATTTTCGAAAATTTGATAAAAAGATAAGAAAAAGATTTTGAAAATATTTTGAAAAATATTTTTGAAATTTTCGAAAATGCTAAAAAAAATGAAAAAGATATGATTTTTGAAAAAGATTTTGAAAAGATAAGATTTTTAAAATTGAAATTTTGACTTGACTTGTAAGAAACAACTAATTTTTAAAAATTTTTGACCAAGTCAACCCAAAATTTCGAAATTTTAGAGGAAAATAAGGAAAAGATATTTTTGATTTTTAAATATTGAATGAAAAACACAAAAATGACCCAAAACATGAAAATTTTGGATCAAGACACAAGATGCATGCAAGAATGCTATGAATGTCAAGATGAACACCAAGAACACTATGAAGATCATGATGAACATCAAGAACATAATTTTGAAAAATTTTTGATGCAAAGAAAACATGCAAGACACCAAACTTAGAAATCTTTAATGCATGAAAATTATGAATGCAAAAATGCACATGAAAAACAACAAAAGACACAAAACAAGAAATCATCAAGATCAAACAAGGGGACTTGTCAAGAACAACTTGAAGATCATGAAGAACACTATGAATGCATGAATTTTCGAAAACAATGCAAGAAAAATTTTAAAAGCATGCAATTGACACCAAACTTAAAAATTAACACAAGACTCAAACAAGAAACACAAAATATTTTTGATTTTTATGATTTTCTAATTTTTTTGTATTTTTATTGATTTTTTTCGAAAAACATTTTTGGAAAAACGAAAAATAAAAGAAAAATTTTGAAA
Source organism: Arachis hypogaea (assembly GCF_003086295.3). Lineage (NCBI taxonomy): Eukaryota > Viridiplantae > Streptophyta > Magnoliopsida > Fabales > Fabaceae > Arachis > Arachis hypogaea. The sequence continues at coordinate 77,344,663 of NC_092038.1, read as the reverse complement.
AAGATTTTTGAAAAGAAAATTACCTAATCTGAGCAACAAGATGAACCGTCAGTTGTCCATACTCGAACAATCCCCGGCAACGGCGCCAAAAACTTGGTGGACGAAATTGTGATCCATATTCTCTTCAAGTTGTTTGTCTTTGTATGAAATCATTATTATGGCACTGGTTGAATTCACAACTCCGTTCAACTAACCAGCAAGTGTACTGGGTCGTCCAAGTAATAAACCTTACGTGAGTAAGGGTCGAATCCACAGAGATTGTTGGTATGAAGCAAGCTATGGTCACCTTGCAAATCTCAGTTAGGCAGATTAAAATAGTTTTATGGGTTTTTGAAAATAGAAATAATGAAAGGGATAAAGATACTTATGCAGATTCATTGGTGGGAATTTCAGATAAGCGGATGGAGATGCTGTAGAGCCCAAGCACGCCTGCTCTCCTACTCCTTCTACTCAGTCCTTCTTACTCCTTTCCATGGCAAGCTTTGTATAGGGGTTCACCATCAACTGTGGCTACTTTCATTCCTCACGGGGAAATAACCTGTGCGGCTGTCACTCGCACAGCTAACCAGTCTGGAGGCATCACCCATGGCTGATGGCTACATCCCATCCTCGCAGTGAAAACTATGCAACGCACTCTGTCACAGTACGGCTAATCACCGGTTGGTTCCCGCTCCTACTGGAATAGAATCCCTCTTTTGCGTCTGTCACCAACGCCCAGCAGGTTAAAGTTTGAAGCACGTCACGGTCATTCATGATCGGAATCCTACTCGGAACACCACAGACAAGGTTGGACTTTCCGGACTCCCAGGATCCTACTCGGAACACCACAGACAAGGTTGGACTTTCCGGATCCAGATGAATGCCGCCAACTATCTAACTTATACCACGAAGATTCTGTTGGGGAATCTAAGAGATACGCATTCAAGCTCTGTTGCATGTAGAACGGACATGGTTGTCAATCACGCGCATTCATAAGTGAGAATGATAATGAGGGTAATCTGACTCATCACATTCATCATGTTCTTGGGTACGAATGAATATCTTGGAATAAGAATAAGAGAGAATTGAATAAAAGATAATAGAATTGCATTAATACTTGAGGTACAGCAGAGCTCCACACCCTTAATCTATGGTGTGCAGAAACTCCACCGTTGAAAATACATAAGCAAAGAGTTCAGGCATGGCCGAATGGCCAGCCCTCTCTAACGTGATCACAGGATCAAAGTACAATCCAGGATGTCTAATACAATAGATAAATGTCCTATATATACTAGACTAGCTACTAGGGTTTACATGAGTAAGTAATTGATGCATAAATCCACTTCCGGGGCCCACTTGGTGTGTGCTTGGGCTGAGCTTGATGAATTCACGTGCTAAGGCATATCTTGGCGTTGAACTCTGAGTTATGACGTGTTTTGGGCGTTCAACTCCGGATCATGACGTTTTTCTGGCGTTTTACTCCAGACAGCAGCGTGTACTTGGCGTTCAACGCCAAGTTACGTCGTCATTCTTCGAATAAAGTATGGACTATTATATATTGCTGGAAAGCTCTGGATGTCTACTTTCCAACGCCGTTGAGAGCGCGCCAATTGGAGTTCTGTAGCTCCAGAAAATCCATTTCGAGTGCAGGGAGGTCAGATTCCAACAGCATCAGCAGTCCTTTTGTCAGCCTTCTTCAGAGTTTTGCTCAAATCCCTCAATTTCAGTCAGAATTTACCTGAAATCACAGAAAAACACACAAACTCATAGTAAAGTCCAGAAATGTGAATTTAACATAAAAACTAATGAAAACATCCCTAAAAGTAGCTCAAACTTACTAAAAACTATATGAAAACAATGCCAAAAAGCGTATAAATTATCCGCTCATCAGGAGTCCACCAGAGCTTGAGGACTGGTTGTTGGAGTTGTTTATTGATCCAATCTGTGAGATAAGAGTTTGTAAAGTAGAAGTCAAATCATTCATATTATTCTCCATAGCCTGTTGTCTCCGATCAATGGCTTGTAGTAATTCATCATTAGGAGATGAAGAGAGGCAAGTGGTCTGGGAAGTTTGCTGAGAGGCTTGAGGTTGTCTTAAATGAGGTGCTTTGTAGGATTGAGTCTGATTCTGTTGCCTGAAATTGTTATTGTTATTCCACCTCTGATTTCCATTGTTACCTCTGCCTCCTCTGTCAGAATTGTCCCTCCAACCCTGGTTAGAATTGTCTCTCCAGCCTTGGTTAGAGTTATCTTGCCATCCTTGGTTATAGTTGCCACCTTGATTGTACCCTTGATTGGGGCAGTCATGAAAGTTGTGAGTGGCTGCTATAGTGTTGTCTTCTGGTTGGAGCTGCGGACACTCATCGGTATAGTGACTATAATCTGCGCAGATTCCACACACTCTTTGTGGAACTAACTGCTGGCTGTACTGCGGTGGGGAAGGCTGAACTTGCTGAGGTTGTTGTTGATTCAGTTGCATCTGCTTCAACAAGTTAGTCAATTCACATAGACTCTAGGCTATAGCAGTAGTCTCTGTATTAGTGGATACCTCCGCAACAGCTCTTGACCGACTTTGTCTCTGCCTATGATTCCTAGTAGAGTCAGCTAAGTCTCTGATCAATTGCCATGCTTCGTCCGTAGTCTTGTACTTTTTCATAGAACCATTGCAAGCACCTTCTAGTGTGGTCCTATCTTGAGATCTCAAACCCTGTGTAAAGTAACCGAGCAAAACTATCTTGTCAATCATATGATGGGGACATGCATCTCGAAGTGTATTGAAGCGTTCCAAGTATTCATAGAGGGACTCAGATTCATCCTGAACGATCATAGACATGTCCTTCTGGTGCGGAATTTTACAACCCACACTTACTAACCGGCAAGTGCTCCGGGTCGTACCAAATAATACCTTACGTGAGTAAGGGTCGATCCCACGAGGATTGATGGATCAAGCAACAATGATTGATTGATTGGATTAGTTAGGCAAGCAGAAATTGGTTTTGAGATGTTCAAAAGGTTTAAGTTTGAATTCAAAAATATCAAAAGTATAGACAATTAAATAAATTGGGAATAAAATATGGATAAACAGTTAAGGCTTCAGAGTTATCTATTTTTCCGGATTAACTTTTCTTACTAACTATTTTAATTATGTAGGATTTAATTTATGGCAAACTATATGTGACTAGACCCTAATTCCTTAGACCTTTCTAGTCTCCTCTAAAATTCATCAACTGCCAATTCCTTGGTCAATTAATTCTAATTAGAGGGTAAAAATTAATTTTCAGTTTTCATGCCACAAAAACTCTAATTACCCAAAAATAAGGGGATTATATGTCACGTATCCCATTAAATCCAAATAATTAAAATTTAGGAGAATATGTTTTCAAGCTGTTGTTCAAGTATAGAGCTTTTCCAAGTTATACAAGAACTCAAATAGAAAAAGGGTCATACTTCCGTTCCACCCAAATTCATAAGATAAAGAACGAAAACAATTCTTAAATATAAATCCAAAACATAAATTAAAATAGAAAAAGTAATAAAATCAATCCATACAAATAGACAGAGCTCCTAACCTTAACAGTGGAGGTTTAGTTGCTCATGGAATGTAGAATGTAAATTTGTATAGAATTTCCTAATAGAATCCCTCTAATCTAATCTAATGTAATCTAATAGAAGAGAAGTCTCCCTTTTTATAACTAATCCTAATTAATTTAAAATCTAATTATCTAAAAGTAAAAATAATATCTCTTTCCAAAAAGATAAGATTTGAATTTAAATTCTAATTAATTAACAGGTTTTCAGTTGATGGGTGGGGACCACTTGCTTTGTCCATTCTGCAGCTTTTAATCTGTGTTTTCTGGGCTGGAAAGTGGGTCAAAACAGCCCAAAATTTGTAACCAGCGTCATTTGTATTTTTGCAGATCGCGCATGTGACGCGTCCGCGTCGTCCACGCGCTCGCGTCATTTGTGTATATTCCAGTCCACGCGTTCGCGTCAGGCACGCGATCGCGTCATTGGGATTTCTCCATTCCGCGCGGTCGCGTGAGCCATGCGTCCGCGTCGGTCTTCGCTGGTCATATCTTTGGTTTCTTCTTTTTCTCTGCAGAAACTTCATCAAATCCATCCGAATGCTACCTAAAATAAATAAAATTGCACAAAACTCAAAATAGCATCCATAGTGGCTAAAATATAATTAATTCTCAATTAAACTCAACAATTTAGATGCAAATTCACTTGGAAAAGATAGATAAGATGCTCACGCATCACCTTCCTCAGCTTATCGGCAACTTCAGCTGGAAAGAATTTATCCAGAAATTCTCTCCTAAGTGTATCCCAGTTGGAAACAGTTTCTCTGGGTTGAGTGTAGTACCACTCTCTTGCCTTTCCCTCCAGAGAAAACGAGAAGGCTTTCAATAGAATAGAGATTTCATCAGCGCCATCACGCTTAACAGTAGAACAAGCGGTCTGGAAATCCCTAAGATGCTTGATAGGCTCTTGAGCAGGTAAGCCATGAAATTTGGGCATCAAGTTGAGTATTGAAGACTTTATTTCAAAATCTACAGCTACTGCTGGGTGGTGTGCCTGGAATGGTTGGAGCGTAAAATCAGGGGCTCCTTCCTCCTAGATAGTGACTCTTCTGGGCGCTGCCATGTCACTTGCACATAAATGAACTGGATCAGTAGAAAGGGGGTTTGTTTCTTCCTTAGATGACGGTTCAGGTTCATCCTCAAAGAGGAGTCGCCTACGCCTAGCTCTTCTTATATGTGAAAGAGTTCTTTCAATTTCAGGGTCAAATGCTGGCAAGCTTGGATCAGAAAGCAAACGCGTCATTTAACGAAAGAAACGTACAGTTCATAGTGATAGAATGAAAAGAAAAAAATTGCAATAAAAATAAATACCAATCAATAAATCAACACACTGTTGTAACTCCCCGGCAACGGCGCCAAAAATTGATGCGGCGGAAATTGGTGAATTAAAAATTATTAAAATATATGCGTTGCAAGTATATTTCTTAACTCACCAGAATTCCACTTATCAATTTAGAAAGGTGTTACAAAAATTTAAATTTTAAATACTGGGAGTATGAATCCCAGGTCGTCTCCCAACGACTTGCAGAAAAGTGTGCTATTTTATTAATCAGATGTTTTCAAAAAGGTTTGAGTTGAGTAAATAGGAAATAAAATTGGAGAATTTGAATAATGTAAATAAAAGCCTTGACTGGGAGTTGATTAGTTGGAAGTCCCGCTATTGTTGGATTACTCTCTAGATTAATTGATAATTAAAAGTTATCCTGTTTAGTTATCTCTTACTAGGTAAGGGAAAGTCAAACAAATTAGAATGCTATGTCCGTTCACAAGTTGCAATCCACTTAATAAAAAGGGATTGGTATTAGTGAATAGAGGACAAGCCAACAATAAACCCAATTATAATATTTCCTTTAAGCTTTCCAACTCAAGGGTTCCTTTCAATCAACTCCCCATCAAGTTAGGGAACTACTCGCTCATTGTGAATGTAAAATTCATAACATATGAAAAGGAATTAAAGAAAGACATTATAAATAAAAATCAAAATAATCAAATAAAAATAAAAGTAATCCTTGTATTAAATAAATCCTAATAATATTCCAATGGTAAAATTAACAAAGCAAAGGACATGGAAGAGCAAAGCCAAGTAAAGAAAACGAACTAGAATGACGAAGTCTTGATGAGGTAATAACTCTTCATAAAAACTATCAATGTGTAGAGAGAAAAACCTAGAGGAGGAGTAAAAACTAGATCTAAAACTAAAACTGTGTAGAATGATTGATGTCTCTAGTTTCTGCATGTTCTCTGGCTCTAGTCTGCTGTTCAGGGCCGAGAACTAGGTCAAAACGGGGCCCAAAATCGCCCCCAGCGGAATCTGCAGATTATGCAGATTGCGCACGTCACGCGATCGCGTCATCCATGCGAATGCGTCATTCGCGTTTTTCCCTGCCACGCGTTCGCGTCGTCCACGCCTCCGCGTCACTTGTGCTTTTCCATTCCGCGCGGTCGCGTGAGCCATGCGGCCGCGTCACTGCGATTTCTCCTCTTTTGCGCGAACGCGTGAGCCATGCGGCCGCGTCACTTCTCGCTGGTTATCTCCTCAATTTCTTGTGTTCCTTCCATTTTTGCTAACTTCCTTTCCAATCTCCAACTCATCCATGCCCTATAGAGCCTGAAACACTTAACACACAGTTCACGGCATCAAATGGGATAAAGGAGAACTAAAACGCATAATTAAAAAGTCTCTAGGAAGCAGTTTTCAACCATATAATAATTTCAGGAAGGAGATATAAATGCATGCTAAATTAATGAATAAGTGGGTAAGGATCATGATAAAACCACACCATTAAACATAATATAAACCATAAAATGATGGTTTATCAATGCCATCATCCATTTTCCTAATTGACCTCTCAACATTGGATAAGTCAACATATATTTTACTAGGTTAGTTTGTGCAATAACTTTCACAGGTTTAGCAACCATATAGAATTTCAACTTTGTACAAGCATAATACAAAGAAAAACATAATTTTTTGATGGGTGAATACCTTGTCTCAATATCTGTGCAATAAACGGCTCGTTCATGTCCGTTTTCATCATCTTGAGCCAGCATATACCAAATTTTGTTCATGGATGCCGCAATATATAATTTTAAGGGTTCATGAGGGCGAACATTTGCCATTACTGGAGCTTTGGAAAATAAGCCTTGATTGACTCAAAAGCCTCTTGATGTTCTTTTGTCAAGTCGAACTGCGATTCATTTTTTAGTTTTACCAAAGGTGCAAATATTCGAGTCCGACCTGAAAGATTCGATATGAACCTTCAGAGATAATTAAGCTTTCCAAAAAAAAGATTGTACTTCTTTCTTCGACTTAGGAGGGGATAATGCTAAAATTGCATCAACTTTATTCTTATCGATAGCGATGCCCTTTTTATGGACAACAAATCCTAAGAAATTTTCTGCCGATACACCAAATGCACAACTTAAAGGATTCATTTTTAACCCCTTTTTTCGTATAGTAATAAATGCTCTTCTCAAATGGTTAATGTGTTGGCTTGCTGAATTCGACTTAACCATAACGTCATCGATATATATTTCCATAAAATTTCTAATGTATTCATGAAAAATAGTATTCATAGCACATTGATATATTGCACCATCATTTTTCAAACCGAATGTCATAACTACCCATTCATGCGTGCCTAATGCCCCTAGACATCGAAAAGTAGTTTTAGACACATTATCTTTTACAATGGAGATTTGGTTATATATCCTGAATAACCCGTTCATAAAACTTAAAATCTTATTTCTTGCTGCAGAATCAATTAAAATATCTGTTATGGGAATAAAATATTCATCCTTTGGAGTGCATTATTCAAATCTCGAAAATCAATACACACTCTTAATTTTCCATCCTTCTTTATCACAGGAACAATGTTCGAAACCCATCCAACATAACGTGCAGTTCGAATAAATTTTGCTTTAATCAAGCGTTCAATCTCCTCTTTAATATTTTGATTAATTTCAGGAGCAAATCGTCAAGGTGTTTGCTTTACAGGTCGAGCGTTCGATTTTAACGCTAATTGATGTTCTACAAGAGAACGATCAAAACCAGGCATCTCATGATAATCTCAAGCAAAACAATCTTTAAACTTATGCAAAAGACGATATAATTCAGTTCGAAACGGGAATGCAAGAAAAACTATTCAAGAATGCACAGAAGGTGTTGCATCCTTGACTTTGTCGACTGTAAACACCTTGGATGGCTGTTGTCCCTTTCTTCCTCTGCCTCTTGAATATGCTCTGGCTCGGCCGTGGAGAAAGGGTATCGACCTTGAGGAGGACCTCTATACCCCCACTGTGGGTTACGCTTGTAATGAGCCTCCCTATTCCGAAACTCTTGGCAGTTTCAAATCCATTGTACACCAATGGCTTGAGAACTGTTGATATGCACAATTGAACTTTTCTGAGGACCTCTAGAACTTTGCCCTTCCATTTGTCGAATAGGTTATTTTTGACGGGCCTGTTCTTCGCTGTGAGCCAATTCCTTCTTCATCCTTTCTTTCTCAAAAATTGCTGCAGCTTCAGCATCGAAAATAGCATTGCATTGAGGACACAAGATACGTCCCGATCTTTTAACTTCTGCTGCACCAGAAAATCCAACAACCCATCTCCTGCTACAGGGTATATAGATCGGACATCTAGCTCAAAGTTTCCCAGAGCCATATCAAAGTCACAAGACATTCCAACCATATTCATACCAAAAGATGGTTCAGCAAAACTAGCTTCAGTATCAAAAGGATCAGAATCAACTTTCATTTCTTTTTTACCATCTTCGAATTTCAACTTCCGTTTCATAATGGCTTCTTGAATTAAATCCCTGAAACGAACGCAATTGTTAGTCGAATGACTAGTTGCTTGGTGAAACTTACAATAAGGTTTTCCTTTTAAATCTTTCATTGAAAGCAAAGTTCTGCCTTCCGAAAAAACTAATTGTTTATATTTAAGCAACACATCAAAAATCTGATCAGATTTTAAAATATCAAAACCATATCTCTTTCTACTTTTCAATTTTGAATCATTCGACTTTTCATTGTTAGGAATTTTTTTAAGTAAAGAACAAACATAAGGAGGGCCTCTCTTAAGTTCAGCCAAATCAACTTCTGCCTCTAAATTGGACTCCTCATTAGAGGATTCCATGGCCACAAAAGCGACTTTCTCTCTTTGAGAAAAAGATTTACTCTTCAACCTCCTTTCATTCTTATATTTATCCTTTTCTTTTTTCAGAATTTCTACCTTACAAACTCTTTAAGCCAAATTGGCTAAATCAGGAATATGCATATTGAGTAATTTTTGACGCTTATAAAATCCTGACCCTATCTTTACTACTTCACTCTCAGGGAGTGATACATAACAATGACTTCTAGCATTTTTGAAATGAATCATATAATCATCAATGGTTTCATCATCTTCATGATTCAAAGCCACTAACTCAGTAACTGCCACATTCAATTCTCTCCAATAGAATTGGGCATAAAAAGTAGTTTCTAACTGATCCCATGTTGTTATCAAATTTGGTCTAAGATTCGAAAACCAAGTAAATGCATTCCTCGTTAATTAAGAAGGAAAAAACTTCATTTTCAAACTTTCATCATTGGCTAAATTTCCAATATTGACCAAATATCGAGCAACATGTTCAGTAGTTGACTCTCCAACTTCTCCTACAACTTTCGTAATTTTTTAGGATTTTTCACTCCCCTTGACACTTCAGCCATTTGAATATTATGAGGAAAAGCTGACACAAAGTGGTGTCGGTTCATGAATCCTATATTGAATCCAAACCTATTTAGAACATCTTCCACAATTTTGGTAACCTGATAACGTTCACCGACTTGATTAGCTCGTAATCGAGCTAGGACATCATCTGCATTTTGACCACGAGGAATTAACTGAGGATTTTTTCTATTTCTAAAAACACCATTCTCATTTTGAAATAAGTTTCTCAAAACCCTCATTATTTTTGTTTCTAAAAACACCATTCTAATTCTGCCTTTCTCCTTCATCATAATCAATGATTCAGACAATTCGCTCAACTTGCCTTGCAAGACGATCAAATTTCGATTCGTAATCAGCCATCATAGGATTTAGAATTGTGGTCATTTACTGGGTCAATGGATTGACCAGATCATGATGACTTTCTTCTACATGTTGCCGAAATGCTGCTATTGAATTAGAAGCATCTGATGTAGAACCCACATTATAATCTCGAGAAAACTCGGATTGCTATTGTGGATTTTGAACATTATTTACTCTATTTACATCCCGAAATCGGATGGGAAGAATAAAACCACTCACTGGCGGAGTATAACCAGGAGGAAAGACATAAGGAGGCCAACCAGCAGTTACTTAGGGCTGAATTGGTAGTGGATTACCACGTGGACGAGTATTACGTCTGTTATTTTCATCCTGCATATTTGTAACCGCCACACTTTCACTGATAACCACCCCTTCCGAACGTGAAGTAACATCCGAAGGTTGTACAATTACTGGTGCACTGTCATTGGTGGACGAACTACCATTCACATTCGATACTTCATCAGCCATGTGAACAATTCTTCTACTTCTTAATTACATACACTAAGTGACACCAAAATCATTTGACACACTTCAAATTAAAAAATTATCCCACCAGACGTGCCAATTTGTTTTGTCGATTTTTAGCAAATCGATGGTGGTTCAATTCTAATGGTCTGGAAGCGAAATCAACTCCTCTTTTGTGAGTACCAATTTTCTAAAAGTGTATCAAAGACCCTCGAATTAGATGGAATTAAAGGAAAAGACTGAAGAGGCAATAAATAAATAAAAGGATTTGAAAATAAAAATGACAAGAATCGAAATGGTTTGCCTTGAATTTAAATAAAGCAATAAAATGCTTTCGATTAGATCCAAGGACTTTGAATTCGAAAATAACAATGTGAAAATGTAAATTTGAACAAGGAAATTAAATGTTGCTTGAAAGATAAATTTGTGAGAAAAGTAAAGTTTGCGGAAAATGTAAATGGAAAGTAAAACAAGTGGAAGGAACCCTATAGAAAATTGACTCGAAGCAGACTCAGTAAGTCGCTAGGGATATGAGTGTGCGTGAGTAGTTTTCGAAGCGAAGTTTCAACTCTTGTGACTTTGAGCCTTCTAGTATTTATAGTCATTTCCTTAACAGACTAATTTGAAATGAAACTCCTACGTGTGTGAAAACATGAATAACCGTTGCTACTCTTTTGCCTGATCATGTGACGGTTCCAGAATGACTTTCGATTTCAGTCTTTGATCTTCTTTGTCAAATACTTCCTTGATTCGCTAAGTCAATCGGACTCTTACTTAATATCCCCAAACACGTATCTCCTTCGATGCCAATTTCTCTCCTCAAGCTCACTTAATTACTCGAATAACCTTCTCCTTCGAATTTAATTATTTTTTGGCCAACACATGGTGTATGAAATTGGTAGAAAATACCTATAAATAAAGTGACAAGTGATGAACAAAGGATTAAAAATTCTTTTTAGAAAATACTCATACATTCAGACCCTAGTAATTTTTTAAGTTTATCTCAAATCGACTTCTGTAGGATTCCTTTCGTTTTTATTTTTATTTTCCTTATCATTTATGGTTCTGTAATTTATCTTTCTTGCATAGATTATTTCTTTTTATGTCACTTTGTTTTGTTAATTTCCTCTGTTATTTTATTTTATTTTATTTTGAGACCTTTAGAATTTTTTATGAGAATTATTTTTTATATTTTCAAACACTTTGAATTTCTGTAAATTGCTCTATATTCTAAATTTATCAAGTAAAGTTAGTTTCTTTTTTCTGTCTTATTTTAATTCTGCAAAATTTTTGTCTTCTTCTTCATCATTAACAAATTAAAGATTTTGATGCATGTAAAAATGGTATCTACAAAGAGAAATATGTTTCACTCTCAAAAATTAAATTTTGATATTTTAGATTAATTGTGATTGATAATTACTTTTAATTATAAAAAATCTGTAAAACATTATATATAAATACAATTTTGCTAGAAAACAAACAAGGAGTGTAGTATTGTAGTCAACTAACAATTATTTATTTTTAAAATTTGTTTAGAGGGAACAAGAATTCAAATTATTATGAGAAATATAAAAAAATTCAAAATCTAAAAAAAATATAATCCCAATAATAACAAACATCCAAAATGCTTATAAAATTATTTTAAAGATTTATTTTAAACATTTTAAAATCATTTATAAAATTTCAAAATTTATTTTAAAATGATCCAAAATTATTTCTAAAATCATCTTAAAAATTCTAAAATTTATTTTAAAAATTCAAAATCATCATAAAAGTTTCAAAATTTACTTTAGAAATTTTAAAATTATTTTTAAAATGATTTTAAAACTTCTAATAAAAAATCTAAAATATAAGAAAAAACATCCAAAACATAAAAAAATATCTGAAACTTACGAAAAAATATCCAAAACTAGTAAAAAAAAAAATTCAAAACCTAACAAAAGAAAAAAAATCCGAAACTTAATAAGATCTAACGAAAAAAAGAAATATCCAAAAACTTTTAAAATTTCTTTGGAGGAGCATCAATTCAAATTATCACGAGAAACATCTAAAACCTAATGAAAAATATCCAAAATAAAAAAACATCTACAACTATTTTAAAAATTCAAAAAATTATTTTAAAAATTTATTTTCAAAATTCCAAAATTATTTAATATTAAAATTCTAAAATTTATTTAAAAAATTCAAAACCTAACAAAATGAGATATCTGAAATTATTAGAAACGAAATATTCAAACACTAGGAAAAGAAACATCTAAACTATAAAAAAGAATCCAAAACCTAAGAAAAAATATCCAAAACCCAGAAGAAGGGTGTCACAACAAAGACAGACGTAGAAAGAAGAAGAAGAAGCGATGTCAGACACACGATGAAGAATAAAAAGGAGGAAGAGGAAGAAGAAAGTTATTGCCAATGACTTGCGACTCGCGCAGATGGATGGGGAGAGGTGGGGAGGCAGTGCGCGATGGATGCGAAGCAAAGGAGAGGGAACGACGGAGCTACTTTTGATTCGGAACACGACATCGTGGCAGAGATGAAAAGAATGCATGGACGATGAGCGAGAGGGGAATGAAACGGAAGCGCGATGGTGGTTTTTTTCCTGCACGAATAACGGATGAGGAGGCGACAAAAGATGCAAGGACGACCAGCGATAGTGTTCGAGGATAGTGTGGGTCATTGAGGAGAGGGATCCGCAGCATTAGTTTTTGGAAGAGAAGAATTAAGGTTTATGGTATTCTTTTTAATGTGAGTAGGAGTGAAAATAGAATTAAAAAAATATTTGAGTAGTAATTAATTCTTCTTTTTAATGTGTTAGCGTATGACATGTTTGGTTTTTTATACATTTTCATACAAATAAGATTCTTTTTTTTGGTGTCCAAAATACTTTTATTAAATTAATTTTAGGTCTAAATTTTTCTATCAAGTTAATAAGTGGACTTGTTGGGACCCTTTTTCTGCTTATTGAACAAAGAAAAATAATGTAACAAAAACAATTGTTACTGTATGAACAAGGATGCACAATACATACTCAATTTAAAACCTTTAATTCAACACATGTGCAGGTTGAGAGCAATGAAATTGAATAATTTAGCATCATTTAGAAGGTGAAGCAACTATACCTAATGAAGAGTTTTTACAGTTTTCACCGGTACTTTTTTGGGACCATCGCATAGTCCCACTTAGGGATGACAATGAACAAAGTGAACAAATTTTTCTGTCCTTATTTTTAAATTTACTTCCTGTTTCTATTTCTAATTCTCGTTGTGGGAGAATATTATCCTTCATTCCCATTTTTTGTAGGATTTTATTCCCTATCTTCTAATATTGATAATTTATATGAAAATTTTAATAAAAAAATTAAAAAATTAAAAAATTATAAAACATTATTTCAACATACAATTAGAATATTGTTTAAGATTATAAGTCCAAAAATATAAAATAATACACTATAATCATTAAAAAAAGAATTAGAGAGTGAGATGGTACATTGTTAATAATGTTATAGAAAAAAATACTTTTTAAATTAGAGTTAAGTTTCAATATATATATAATATAAAATGATTAAAAAATTTATATTAAAAATAAATTATTAAATATATTTAGATAAATTTGATAATTTGAAAAATTAGTAGGAACGGGGTGAAGATTCCTACGCTACTTTAGGAGAATTTTACCTTTTTATTCTTATAAAAAAAATTTCTGTCTTCAAATCTTTGTTTGAGACAGTCATCGTAGAGTTTTTTGTGCTTGGAAGAGTTAGGCAGACTCCCACATCTCTAATGAGCATAGGTAAGTCAACTTAAAAAAAATTGTTTTCCATATATATGAAATTCTTTCACGTGTGACGTGTGATGTCGCAAGCTAATTCTAACATTAATACTGTAAGACCCAAAATTTTTGAAAATTCTTATTATGATCAAGTCTCAAATCATATAGTTATTTATAGCCTTAATTTCAGAAATTATTTTATTAGAGATAATTAAGGCAATTTTTAATTCATTGGATTTGAGACGAGTTATGATTATTATCCAATTTTATAATTATTGGATTATTTTCTATATTTAAAGTATAAGGTTGATAGTTATGAAATAATAAGGATTTTATATGATTCGGATTAGATAAGTAATATTTTAAATATTATTACTGCTATTTTGGAAAATGAAGAAATTAAGTATATTATTTCTAATTTTTGGATTTGGGCATTTTATTGAAAATAATTTGTGAAATTGATGAGCAAATAATATTTTCTATGTACAAATAGTGTTGGATTTAATTTGGGTTTCAATTACTATAGTATTCCCAATTTTATGTGAAATTACCATAATGCCTTTAACCCTAATTTTCAAAAATGAAACCCTTCCCCAACTTAACCCCTTCAGCCGCTGAGTTCCCTTTCTCCTTCACAAGTTCAACACACACAGTTTCCTTGGTTATCCCTGAAAGAAGCAAGCAAAGAGAACGAAAAGGGGAATGAGGGGAAAGGGAGACCCGGAGGAAGAAAGAGCACCGGGCAAGCAGCAGCTCGCCGGCCAGTCGCGCTCTGCCGCCACGTCTAGCTCGCCGTCGATCACGCTCCCGTCTGCCACCACCACCGCGCCGATTGCGCCGTCGCTAGGGAGGACAGAATCGAGAAGGGGTTGGCTCGCGAATGTGGGTGGTCGCGGGCTCTGAGCCACCGCGTCTCCATCACCACCGCGTCCACGCCATGCCGCAGCCTCTGTTCGCCACACCGTCACTCCTAGCCGCGTCGTCGCCAGTCGCGCGAGAGAGAGACGCACCGTGAGGAGGGTAGCCACCGCGCTCAGCCACCATCACTTCCTGTCACCATCGAGGCTCGCGTCGCTGTCACTCATGGCCGTCGCTCCTACTGTGCTCCATTCGGGTTCTGGGTTGAGCGCGCCGCTGTCACCGTTGGAAGCCGTTGCTGAGGCCGGGTTGCTATGGTGGTTGCTGTCCTTGTCAGTAGCGGGAGAGGATGAGATGTGATGATGGTGGGTGGTTCCCTCGCCCTTGCTGCCGTGCCGTCAGAATCTGCCGCCATGGCCGCCAGAGCTCCGGGCTGAGTTTCTGCCACTTGAGATCCTGCCGCCATCGTGTTCCACCGCTGGTAAGATTTTGAGTTTGGTTTCTGTTCTGTTGGAATTCCGAAAAGGTTGTTAACGCCGCGTGGTTGTTACAGTTACCGTCACTGGTGTTTTTGCTCGCGATTGTCACTTGGGGTTACTGACGGAGCCACTGCCGGGTTGATAAGGAGCTGCGGCTGCTTCATTTTGTTATTTCAGTGAGTATTTCGATTTTCGAAAGCCCTGCGTTAGTTCTCTGTTCCGTGTAATAAAGTATTTGCGATGTTAATGGTTTTAGGAGTTAGAATCTGGTTTGCTTATGCCGCTTGTAGCTGTTTCTGCTTTCGAGAGAGCAAGCCGAGTCGGGTTCTGATTGCCGGTGATTTCAGGCAGAGCGAAAAGAGTTCAGTTGACACGTTTGGGTTATGATTTTGGCGTTTTGAGGTAGGGGCGATTTCCAAAAACTATGTTTTGTATATTAGAATTATTACATATGGATACCAATGTGAGATATTGTGTATTTGGTGATTGTATCTGCCTTATGTATTATTTGATTGACTCAAATGATTATGGATTGTTGGTTTGGCTGAATTATTGTGCGGATTTGTGAAAAATAATATTTTGAAGTTGATTCTTTAAAGATTTGAAATTTGAGTTTAAACCGTTGAGGATTGGTTTGAATTGAGTCAATTATTTCAATGATGTGAAAAGTCGAATGCACTTTTGAATTCAGCCTGGTTTATTTTAATTGATTTGGTTTTGGACAAATGATTTGTTATTGAACCGTTTCTTTAAAGCTTTGGAAATGAGTTATATCGATTGATATTGAGTTGATTTTTAAATGGTATCCTTGAGATACGCCACTGAGGCGATTGTTGGATTTGACTTGCTTTAAATTGATTTCTGGTTTTGAGCTGTTGAAAAGGAATGAGAAATGGTTTAGTTGGGACCCGAACCGGGTGGCAAAAGTCCAAGTTTTAGGGGAGGTGCTGCCGAAATTTCTATAAAATCCTAGCCTTGTTTGAAAAGTTATTTGAAAAGGGTTGGATTTGAGAAGTTTTATTATTTGATTTATTAAGAGAATATTGATATTTTCAAGCTTAAATTATTTAGTGAACTTTATGCCTTGAGTTCGACTTATTTAGAAATGAACTATTTTAACCGTTTGAATCACTGAAGGAAAGAATGATGCTCTAGTATTGATTTCAATATAAAAAGGAGCTTTTAGTGATTTCAAAGGAATCTAGACTTTTGATTGAGTAATTAAGTTTGAGGCATTTTGGAAGAATACAAAAAAAGGGGTTCCAAAAAGAAACCTGAAAGTGGTTTGATTCAAATGAACCGGTTCCGTTTCAAATGAGTTGATTTTTGGACCGGGTTGGAACTTGTGATTTTGTATGGCCGATTTTATAGTAAATTCAGTTTTATTTACTTGAACCGAGAATCTATGATTTTAAGAGTTTCAATGAATTTTAAGGAATTGATGTAAGTTGACCTTCCCTAAAGACTTGGGACTCTACTGAGAAACTTTTGTTATAAAATCCCATTGTTGGATGGGTGATTTGAATGCTTTGAAATAAATCCTTAACTTGCCATGGTTTGGAAGCTTGGAAAGAGAATGCCGAGAGTGGCTCTGTTTTAAAAGGGGAACTCACTTTGAGTAAATTTGGCTTATGAGGCTGAGATGATTTGAGAAACGAGATTTCTAAAGCCAAGGCTGAAAAGAGTTGAAACTTGATTTCAAAGTGAAATGAATAGAGAAAATGATTTATGGCTTAAATGCCGATTTCATGAATTTGATGATTTTGAATGTGGAAGTGTTGTTTTGTTGTGAGCCAGAATGGCTGTGTATGATTATGAATATTGGCTGGTTCTGGATTGAACCGTGAGTCGGAATGGCTGTGTATGCTATGAATATTGGCTAGTTCTGGACTGAACCGTGAGCCGGATGGCTGAGATGGATGTTGATCCACGGATGAGAATGAATGCATGTATATGCTGAATTATTGATAATTGTGATTTGCACTTCCGCTATCTGAGATACGAGTTTCCCTGGGTAGTAGCAGTGGCTAGCCACCACGTGCTCCAGGTTGAGACTTGATACTCTGTTGACCCTATGTCGTAAGTGTGGCCGGGCACTGTGAAAGTCCCGGGTGAGCTCGCCCCCGAAATATTCACCAGTGAGGGTGATGGATATGGATCATGTTTATGATCGAGTTTATGATGAGTATAACTCGAGTTGGGGATGCGCGACAGAGGGACAGTCCAATGGTTAGCTACCAGGACTTGTCGGGTTGGCTCTATAACCGACAGATGATATCATCAGCCACTAGGGACAGGCATGCATCATATGCATCTATGTGACATTGTTTGGGTATGCATATTGTACTTGGTTTGCCTATGTGATTAACTGCTAATTGTTCTACTTGCAATAACTGTTTGTTTGTGTTTGCATCTTCCTACTTGTGTTTGCATCTGGAACTCTGTTGGATTGTGGTGGATTGGTTGTGGTTGGATTGTTTGGGCCTAGGGCCGTGGTTGAATGAGATGGACCGATGGTTGATTTCAGTTTTGTGGTTCTGGTTTGGAATAAGATATGAAAGGTTATTTTGGTTCAGTATAGATAAACCTTTTTGAAATGCTTTGATGTTTTCAGAATTGAACAGTTCCTCTTTCAGAAAAGATTTCTGACTTTACTTTTATTGTAAACTGTTGTTTTTGAAAAGAGGCATAAGATGGTTATTAATCACTGGTACGGTTTATCTTCATGTATCCTATTACAGTAATTCCCAAAAACCCTCTACTGAGAACCCTTTTGAGGATGATGTTCTCACCCCCTACATTTTTCCCCTTTCAGGATTTGGGCGCAGAAGTTATGAAGAGTTTAATTATTTGTTATTGAGATGCTCTGTATTGCTTTAGATTATTATTTTTGTACCCTCGCCTTTATCTTGATATATTCTGTGAGAGGGATAGGAATTGTACTGGATAATGTTTGTAATATTATTTATATATATGTATGTATATATATGGATGTACTCTTTATGAGTTTCTGTAAGTTGTATGGTATGTATGGACGTACGTTGTATGGCGAAAGTATTTTTGGGAATGGTATTGCGGTTTAAAGTTTTTAAACAGGCTCATATTTTAGTATTAAATAGTATAAGTGTTGTCGTAATGTCCGAGCTATCAGAGTTGCGCAGGCGGAAGCGTGAGCTTTGGTAGTTAGGGTGTTACAAATACTTTGTTTGGATGTTGAAAAGAAAATAAAAGGAAATAAAGGCTTTTTTACATATATACGTACGGAAAATTCATTTATTTCCAAAATGTACATATGTAAAAATCGTTCTCAAAATGCACAGGGCCATTTCTTGCATAGCGGCTACGAAATGGGTTTAAACACCATTTCATGCAAGGTGCCCATGAAATGGGAGCACCATGTCACTTAGAGCAGGCACGGAATAGAGATCCCATTTCAAGCGTGACTGCAGCGAAATGGACACACTAAATCAGGGAGACAGACACGATTTAGGGGCACAGCAGAGGTATTTCCATGCGTATTTCAGTAAAAAGCCAAATATATGAAGTTTGGCAAATAGTTAGAGAAAAGAGAAGTGATTCCACCTCTGAATGCACGTTCAACAAATTTTAGCTTCACATGAATGTGCATTCAAAGGTGGAATCACTTCTCTTTTCTCTAACCGTTTGCTAAACACACACTTCATATATTTGGCTTTTTTACTGAAATCCGCATGGGAACACCTCTGCCGTGCCCAAATCGTGTCTGCCGTCCCTGATTTTGTCTGTCCATTTCACTGCTGCCACGCCTGAAATGGATCTCCATTTCGTGCCTGCTCTAAGTGACATGGTGCTCCCATTTCGTGGGCACTTTCTTTGAAATGGTGTTTAAACCCATCTCGTGGCCGCCATGTAAGAAATGGCCCTGCGCATTTTGAGAACGATTTCTACGTATGCGTATTTTGGGAATAAATGAATTTTCCGTGCGTATATACGTAAAAAAGCCCTAATAAAATAAGAGGAAAGAAAATGGAAGAAAAAGTTGAGTTTTTTTTGTGTTGTTTGGATAAATAAAAAATAAATAGAAAGAAAATGGAGAGAAGATTTTCTTTTGTTTGGATTGAAAGAAAAGTAAAAAAAAACATAATAGTATAAAATTACATTAATATTCTTATCATAAAATAAAGTATAAATATTTTTATTTATTCATGTTTTATTACATTTTATAAATATTATAAAATATTATAATTTTATATATTTGATTTAAGTTATTTACCTAATACATATAATGTTTAAATTTGAATCTTTATTATAATAATATATTAAACTAAATTTATGTTAATAATTGTTAATAATAATATAAGTAAAGATAGTATTAGAAATAAAAAATATAGTATTTTTTGTTTTTTTACTTGTGATAAAAAAAATTTTTATGAGATCTACACCTAATTTTTTGTTTTTATTTTTTTTGATAACCAAAAAAACACATCATTTTTCATTCATTTCTTTCTATTCAAAATTTTTTCATTTATTTTCTATTAAAACCAAACATAGTGTAAGGTTTGGTGCGGAGGAGGGATGAGTTGATGACATTATTGCCCTTATCCACGTCGGGTCCTATTTCACATTTCACATACACTCGACAAGGAAGGAACGGAAAAAGAAAAAGAAAAAGTGAAAAACCATAGGAAATAGGAAAATAATCTAAATACCGAGAAGGCATTAAAATAAAAATTTGATTCATGATTTGACGCCTAAAAAGGCCACATGCATGATGCATTTGTCTGTTTTTCATCATGATTTTGAGTTGTAATTGTAGCATTTATTGAATTTATCTTTGTGTTACATGAATATTCATGAATGGACCAGAATGAATAATGTATAAAAATCGATTATTGTTTGACATGTCAATTTGGCACCGAATTACTAAAATGTGTGAGGATGCTGCTGCTCAGTCCATCTCTACTTCCATTGATGAATATATACAGTCTTACCTTGTCCCTACTATATTGAATAGTGGTCCACATGTCAATGTTTGTTTCACTAACCCCCTGTCAACTTTACTAACGTTACCACATTATTGAATCCAAAAGTCACCGCCTAATCTGGTCTAAGCACAATACAATTTAGTATGCTACTATTACGGTATTACCATACCGCGTTGCGGTGAATAGTATGACACGCAAAACTTTGTATTATAAATAAAGAAATAAATTAGTGTGAAGCTAAAAACTAAAAAGTGTAAAGTCAATACTCTCTCACATTCCCAGAGTGAGTGAGCAAAATCCCAATCTCGCAATATTCCAATTGGAATAATGAGTGGTGTAAGCAACAACCTAACAGCAATACTGAACTTCATAGCAGTATTGGCGTCGATTCCAATAATAGCCTCGGGGATATGGCTGGCATCAAAGCCGGACAACGAGTGCATCCACAATTTCCGGTGGCCAATAGTATTAATCGGGTTCCTGATCCTTGTGGTGGCACTGGCAGGCTTCGTGGGTGCCTACTGGAACAAGCAGGGTTTGTTGGCCGTTTACCTCTTCTTCATGGCGCTCCTCATCGCTGCACTCCTTGTTGTGCTTGTGTTTGCTTTTGTGGTTACAAGACCCGATGGAAGCTATGACGTTCCCGGAAGAGCCTACAAGGAGTACAGCCTTCAAGGCTACTCTTCTTGGTTGAGGAATCATCTCACCACTTCCGGGAGTTGGCAGAACATAAGGACCTGTTTGGCTGATTCTGATGTATGCATTAAGCTTGCACAGAACTACATTACTGCTGACCAATTCTTCGCCTCTCACATCTCTCCTTTACAGGTAACTGTTCATATTCAATTTGGTGTGTCTTTATCTTCGTTTCGCTTTTCATCACTGGTACTTTCCGTTTCTGCTCTTGTACTTGCACTGAGAAATATTCACTTACAAGATCCATATCTGTCAGTGCTTTTCTTACTCCTGTTTCTTCTTCTCTTGGAAACAAACAATATGTGAATTATTGGTAATGAACAATAACATAAAGGTTTTGCGTATTTTTAAAGGAATTTATTTCTCGTATCTTGTACTAGCTTAGTCCCACTTCACATGATGCCATGTTGCTTGTTTAGGGACACTTCTAGTTTCTGAATCTAAGGATTAATTTAATTTAATTTAATTTTAAAAAGGGGATTCTAGGTTATTGAATTGGAAGTAAAGGATACTGCATTTAGTGGATCTAAAAAGTTCTGATCTCATGGATTTTAGTTGAATCTGTCATATATGGCTCTGTTAAGATTAGGATACTTTAATTCAGAATCGGATAGTTACTGACATATATATAAGAGGCTGTGAAGAACGATATGGTTCCCTTGTCAAAGGGGGTAATTAGTTGATTATTCTATTGTGGGCTTACAGTGGTGGTTGGGGAAGAGTGTTCCCGTGATGCTTTTGGTGGGATTGGGACCACATTCTTGATGTATAAACAATTAAATATACCAATCAGAAGATCAATAACTACTTCTTGGACTTGAATTTTAAGAAAAATTATCAGATGGTTTCATTTAATCAATCCGTAACAAACTTCTAGTCATGTCATGTAATGTAAAATTTTCCAATATAGATCCCATCTCATTCTTAACTTGACCCACCACCTAAGTCATAGGTTCAACTTCATGTTTGAAATTTGTGGTTAACTGGCTCTCCACGCCATAGTGTGACTGTGACCTGCTCTAGCAGATAACTATGGTCCATTGAAATCTAATCGTCAGCGAGTCCATTATAAGAAGAAAAAAAATTTCAAATGAAGTCTTAAATTTAGAATAATTTAGAACCTGACATTAGGCACATCCCTTGTTCTCAGTCCTTGTGTGGGACGTTTCTCATATTCTATAGGATGAATGATTGAGCCACAGCAGCTGAAATAGCCACCTATGGATTCACATGTACAGAAATCATACAAACTTATACCTTATTAAATTAATCAACCTACTAGAATAATTAACCTTATTGTTTTGTCTTTTACTGAACAATGAAGATAAAAAAGTCTGGCGCACTATTAATATTAAATTATTAAATGGTGCCAAATGGTTGATGGATTGGGTGGTTTGATTATTACAGTCAGGGTGTTGCAAACCTCCGACATCATGCGGGTTCAACTATGTGAGCCCCATCATGTGGACAAACCCTGTGAATCAGATGGCTGATCCTGATTGCTACGCTTGGAACAATGATCTGAGCCAACTCTGCTACAATTGCAACGCCTGTAAGGCTGGTCTGCTTGGGAACCTTAGACAAGAATGGAGGAAAGCAAACATAATATTGATTGTCGCTGTGGTGGTTCTCATTTGGGTCTATGTCATTGCCTGCAGTGCCTTCAAGAATGCTCAGACTGAAGACCTCTTCAACCGTTACAAACAGGGCTGGGTTTGATTAATTTCATTCTCTCCTATAATATAATGTTTCTTTAGTGTATATATATTATTATTCTCTTTTCCGTCTTGTTCTTTTTGGCGCATGGAGTTATGAAATGGTATTATTATTATTAGCAGCAAGAGTTCATCACGTAAGTTTATGTGCTTGTCTCATCGGTCATTAAAAACTGTGAATGAAAGTAGATCCTAATAGTTGCCGTTTCTTAGAGCATATCATTTCTCTTAACTTGTTATCTCAGCAAAATTTTGCATGTAAAGAAATGATAGTTCATATGCAATGTAAATCCAGCTTTAATATAAGCATCATCGAGAACTTGTATCGGAAAAAGAAAAAAGAAACCCATCTTTTCAAGCATATAGTTAGAAAAAGAGCTAGATTATTGGGTAACTAATTAATAAATTGGAAGGTCACCGACTCCACCGACTGAAAGAAACGAAAGCTTTTGAAAGTTTTTTATGCTACAAGATCTTCAAAGTCCAAGACAAGCATAAGCGATGATAAATTGTTGGGGAGTCCAAATGCGAACGCTTATAGCAGGTGAATAAATTCTAATAGAAATATGGTGATTTCTTCCAAATCCATGGCAAATTTATGGGTAAGTTATCCTTGCTTATGTGTCATCATTTCAGCCATTGATCAAGAAAAGTTTTTAAAGGTTCATTAATTGATGTATTGTAAAAGTCAAAGTTCATAATAAATGTATAGCATGAGTATACTACATTGTAATGTATGAGTAGTTGTTATATATTAATACTGTATAATGTATTGGAGAAAATTTACAATTAAAATTTCTATACTCTAAATTGATTTTTTAACACAAAATCCTTCTTTTGTTCCTCAAACCCTTCTTTTGTTCCTGAAGTTCAACATGCATTTCTGAGAAAAAGAAGACACACAGCCATTAGTCACCCAACCCTCATTTTTTGGCCTTCGTTCTATACTCTCCAACACGTTATTCAACCTCAGGACCTAGGCACAGAACCACTGACCCACCCCTCTTTGTTTTCTATTCTTCACTTCAACCACAAGTTCATTCTGTTATCTATGGTTGCGGGAGCCATCACTGGAACTCTGTGAATGCGGGAGCCATCACTGGAACTTGTTTCCATCAACTGGGCTCCGGCGTCGACTTAGGTGACGCTGAAGGATATCCTCTGTGTGCTTGCATGTTGTGAATTTTGTGTACCTAGAAGGTTTACATCTGATCGCGAACAAGCTGTTGCAGGTGGAAGGGGTTTACCATCCACATTTCTCAGCCAGCTACGAATCACGTGCGGGTGCTTAATTAAGATTGTCTCCCTCAATAAGTTCAATTCTTTACTCATTGGATTTCAAGCTTTGGTTGTCATCAAGGTATCTCCGTTTTAATTTTTTTTTAATAATGGAGGTTAGTTTAATTTTAATTTTAATGGAAGTATCTATCTTTTAAACATTGCTCTGTTTATGGTGTTGGGTTTAGGTTATGGAATTAGGATTTTAATTCACATTTGCCAGTTGTATGCTGTGGCTAGGTTTGGGGCATTGAAATTAAAACGTTATACTGGACTCTTAAACAGTTGGCTTAGGTTAAGAGCCTTGGTCCCGATGAGTGTAGTTTTTTTTAAGGAGTTTAAGTTAGCTTTATGCAGTTGCTGCCATTGGTTCTGTTTATTCATATTTTGGTTCACAAACTTGGATTTTGGCAGGGGTTAAAATATGTTCATAAACGAGGATGATGTGAAGAATGATTCTGATAATGATTTGGGCGATGATTTCGATTATCAACCGATTGCAGAAGATGATGCTGAAGACGACGATGTGGATTCGCTGGATTCTACTAGCAAGAGTGAAGAAGTTTGTGGTGTAAAAAGAATAGCGGATTTAATGGTGGAGGATATTTGGAACCTGGAGTTTAGGACAGAGGATGAGGCTTGCCAATTTTATAACGCTTATTCTTGTTGGCATGGATTTGTAATGAGGAAGGACGACGTGGTTAGGGATAATCAAGGTAGCATCATTAGCAGGCAACTTATTTGCAACAAAGAGGGTGGAGGAATGTGAGGTATCTTGATCTGGATGATAGATCAAGGGAGGCAAGGTCACTAACGCAAACCAAGTGTCCAGCTCGGCTTAGGGTAAAGCTTGACTATGGCTACGGTATATGGAAGGTATCATGTTTTGTGGAATCTCACAACCATGATCTGACGCCACCCCCAATTTGCGCATCTGGTTCCGGCCAATCGTCGTCTCACTGTCACTGATAAAGTCCAAGTGAAAAATCTTCATAATTTTGGTGTCAAAACCTGCCATATTATGGGGTATATTGCGTTCCAGAAGGGTGGATATCGTCATGCTGGCTTCACACGCAAAAATTTGTACAACCACATTGATCGTTATCGTCAGTCGAAAGTTAAAAACGGGGATGCCAATGCGGCAATAAACTATTTGATTGGCAAGTCAAACAACGATCTGCTGTTCTTTGGAAAGTATACATTCATTAGTGACGAAAGGCTCGAGCATATTTTTTGGGCAGATGGGCAGTCAATTATCGACTATCACTGCTTTGGAGATATTGTTGCCTTTGATTCAACCTACAAGAAGAATAAATACAACAAGCCTTTGGTCATTTTCTCCGGATGCAATCATCACGGGCAGACTGTTATATTCGGCTCTGACCTACTATCAGACGAAACCACAGAGACGTATAAGTGGTTGTTGGAAACTTTTGTTGAAGCGATGGATGGGAAAAGTCCTAAAGCAGTAATAACTGACGGAGACCTTGCCATGCGAGATGTAATCAAGAATGTTCTTCCTGATGCGACCCATCGGTTATGCGGATGGCATCTGCAGAGAAATTCATGTGAAAATATAAAGAATCCTAATTTCCTGTATGATTTTAAGTGTCTTATATACGACAACAACGACCAGAGAGAATTTGATCGGAGATGGACAGCCATTTTGGATAAGCACAACCTTGTTGGGAGTACCTGGATGGAAAAGACGTACGAAACTCGTGCGATGTGGTCCCATTATTTTCTACGGGATAAGTTTTTCGGTTACATAAGGACGACATCACAGTGCGAAGGTATAAATTCTCTCATCAGATTTTATGTTAATCGCAAGAACACCCTCATTGATTTCATGCATAACCTGGATAGGGCCTTAAAAGAGTATAGAAACAACGAATTAATAGCTGACTTTAAGTCTCAGTTCTCAGAGCCAGTGATGATTACCTCGTTGGAGGTATATGAAAAATCTGCATCTTGTTATTTCACGCAAAACATTTTCAAGGAAATTCGTAATAAGATTCAGAGGGCAGGGGCTTTGAATATCAAGGTACTAAGCACAACCTTGGACAAGGTCGAGTTTAGTGTGACTGCTCTCGGAGACCCGGCCAAAGATTGACGGGTGGAAGTCGATGGAGGTAAGAATATGTTCTCGTGCTTGTGCAAGCTGTTTGAATCACATGGTATTCCGTGTAGTCATGTATTCTGTGCCATGAAGTTTGAAAATATACTTGAGTTTCCAGAGTCGTTGATCTATAAAAGGTGGACAAAGAATGCAAAGAATGAATTTATTAGCATAGAAATGCCTGTGAATGATGACGTCGAAAGGGTCTTAAAGTTTTGAGTTGGTGCATTGGCATCGAATTGCAACAAGCTGTGTGATATTACTTGTAAGGATATTGCAGATTTTGATGAAGTCCAGTCTGAAATTGTCAATTTAGTTATCCGCCTGCAGTCACGCAAACAAGGCAAGTCAACTCCTAATGTTAACGTGGAAGGCATCAACGATCCCTTTGTTGTCAAAAGCAAAGGAGCCCCTTCCAAGAGGTCTTCTTGGAGGAAGAAGAGAGCATGCTCTAATTGCCACAAATACGGTCATTACTACAAGCGCTGTCCAGATCTGATGCAGCATAGTGTGGGAGGTAAGCCTCGCGATCGATCAGACGGCAATGCATCAGCCAAGGACTCAGGTTTTAGTCCAGAAAGGTTTGCTAATTGTTCGAGGTCGATCTCAGTTAAGTCCGAACACCACTCAGGACCTAAGACAAAGGTACGATTTGTTTATTCTAACTAGGCTCCTGCTGTGAATATCTTTTTCAGTGTGTGTCCTTTTAAAAACCATTAAACTATGTGAATGTTCCTCTGTTTGCGCAGCCTTTTAAAAAGGGTGGAACAAGGAAGTTTACGGTGACGGGTATGAGGAACCGGAAGGGTAAAGACAACAGTTTTGATGAGGTAATTTTTTTGAATATAAACCTCTAATTTCTGTGTCATGAATTGGGTAAATTAATGAAGATCTCGTTCTTCTTGTTTAAAAAAATTTATAAAACAGCGGAGCCTCCATGAAAGTAGTGAATCCATTGACATCGCGTCCACGAATGGTTTTTTCAATAAAAATCTCTACTCGTTAACACAGGTGTGATGCATAAAACTCCTCTTAACCACTATGCGATGAATGACCATTATGGTTTTATGCATGATTATGGTTTCTGATTGGGGATTACGATGTCATCAGTAGGTGAAGGAGTCACAGCAGGACAAGAGACATTCATTCACGAACTATGAATGCGTTAATGATGTTATGGATGATAAATGTGACACACGACATGTGCATTTTGATGTCCGAGATCCGTTACCATCATCACTGCCTTGTGGCAACAAACAAGGATCGTACATGGCATTGTTTGTGTCGATGCATAGGACTCTTTGACCATATGAAGGAATTAGTCTTCTGAATTTAGTGCAATGCAAGTATAATTGGTTCTAAAAGCATGATATATCCTGATTTACTGACCGCATTGTATTTGTCATTGCTTGGTATTGAGGAGTTTTAACTTGTAGTTATTTACGTTAACTGTTAATATGTCCATTAGGATGATAATTATGTTCAGTAATATGTATGTGATTTGCTTACATTGTTGTATTCTCGTTGCGGTTAATTGTGGTTGACTTTTGGGTAACGAGTTGCTACCATTGTGATTATGCAATTCAGTTGATCAATTAGAGTTGTGTAAATTGATTTTTTCCCTACTTAGTCCATTATGATGACAATCATGTTGAATAATATGCATGTGTTTTGCTTACATTGCTGTATTTTAGTTGCTGTATTTTCCATTCTTAGTGCATTTGATTTACCAACCAAATTATTAGATTGAATGGGTTGTAGTCTCCAAGGTTGAATTGTTCATAGATGGTTGTAAATCTGTTTTGTTACCTTGAGGTTGTGAATCTATTTTGTTATTATGGATTTCCTATATCATTGGAAATTTTATTTAAGGGGAAATGGCACACTGTGTATGAAAGCAGTTTGAAATATATATATGTGTCATGAATCTATTATATATGAAGCAGAAAATCGTAAACACAAACACGTTTTTATTCGCGCATATCATAGTTTCGATTATTAGGTTCAATAACCTATTGAAGTTGTTAGAGTCTTACATATTGACAGAATTTAACATTAGGAACAATAAATGTTTGAAACACTGCGGACATTTCCTTTAAGTTGAACAATAGCGAATGTTTCTATGTTATCAGCTATTTGACTACAGCATGACTTTGATAGGCAGGGTTTTGCTTCCTGGGATTGAGAGCTTGAATATTTCCAAAATGTAGTCATCTGGCATCTGTAACATTGTTGACTATTATGACCTGATATTAAAAATTAATTAACAATGACTGTTAGAAAAGTATATGTGAATTCCGTTCAAGAAAGCAAAAACTGCAACATTATAATTACTTGAGAATGTGTTAGAATAATTACTAGTGAGACATTCTGTGTTAATATATATTAAGCTACTAGCAGTATAATAAAATCTGTTTGTATTTTTTAATTTGTAACAAAGGTCATAGAAAACCGTTAACTCCGATATCGTTGGAACTACCAACCAAAAATAAAATAAAAGGAAAAGGGAGCATGAAAGAAGATATCAGTGTTTGGCTAAATGAAGGTTGGCACAGAATTGATGAGTTGCTAAGACTAAAGCATGAATATTTTGTGGTTTCTAAGTTTAACTGTGTTCCAGTATCGGTCTTCATAGATTCTTCGTGCGTCACCAAAGGATATAAACCATCATCGTCACTATTGTTCTCTATGCTAAGTCATCCGTATTTGTTTTATCGAGTAGCTCGTGGCCTGATCTTTGATCCCAGTACCATCATGATTGCACAAACATCCGATTAAGAAAACTTAGCACGACAACTATACACAATAAATGAATCAAAAAAATCAATTAATTCAGTAAACCTGAAAAAAAGGATCCATAAAACTGCTACTTACCCTTTAGCTTTTGGGTTTTAGGTTCTTCATCAATTTCCTTTCCCAGTGGACACAACCTACTCCGTGGTGTTTCCAATGTTTCATACATTTGAATCTGATTTCAAATTGATTAAAAAAAAAACACCAAATGAGAAACACACAGATCCTAATACCTTATAATGTACAAAGTCAAACATGTTAATCCAAGGGGAGATGAATGAGTTCTTACGATGAAGATATGCACTTCAACGCCCGAAAGGTACTCACCATCACGAACATAATAGGGCTGAGGAGATAGGATGATGATATTAAAGTATGCGGTGGCCTACTACATTTATGATTATGGATCACCCCTCATGCATGTAGTTGAGAATGTGTTAGAATAATTTCTTAAATGACATTCTGCGTTAATTAATATTAAGCAACTACTAGTAAAACAAAATCAGTTGCTAGTTCGTGCTTTGTAATGCAGGTCATAGACAACCTTGAAATCTGATATCATTGGAACTACCAACCGGACATGAAATAAATGGAAAATAGAGCATGAAAGAAGATATCAGTGTTTGGTTAAATGAAGGTTGGCATAGAATTAATGAGTTACTAGGATTAAAGCATGGATATTTTGTGATTTTTAAGAGTACAAGTTAATCCAAATACAAATCCATGGTGATTCAACATGACACTAGAAATCTATTGGTGAGGAGAGCATGGCGAGACCCAGGAATGCCACACCCGATCACAGTTAGATCTACACTGAAGTATTTTGAAGGGATCTTTCCAGTTTAGAAATAATTGACATTGTTCATCTATTCCAAATAAATGTCTTGTGGAACTTTGTTTAACGTCTTTGTTTAGTATTCTGGTTGCTGTTATTTATGTTTTTACGTTTTGGTTTATGAAATCCACTGTTAACTATTTTAACATTGCTTAACTGTAAGTTGTTATCTAAGTTTATCTTTAATGTGTTTTACATTGGTTTGAAATGCCCAAAATTAAGACAAATGGTTCTATAACAACTTCATTCTAGCTAATTCGATGTGTCATGTAGTGTTCTTCATGTATATGAGATTTATAATAGTGTTATTCCATTTGTAACCATGGTAGTATATAGATTACGTGACACATATCAGTTAACCAACAAACATTTTACGCAGTTATTCAACCGAAAAATGCTATTCAAACAAAAAACTACTACTCAAACAAATAATGAGCAGTGTAGGTGTAGACAGAGACATGAATGGAATAAATAGTTACCTGGAGATTCTTGGTTTCGCTTAAAATTCTGGAAAAAGTTGGGCTTCAACGGTTTCAAGCCACATGATGCATTACTCCTCAGCTGAATTATCTACTAATTATTTTTTGTTGCTAGCCCAAATTGGCAGCTAGCCCACTTTACTTTTAGAGAGAGTATAACTACCAAAAAATAAATGTTTTTTTCCAACGTTAGTTCACCAAGCCCAATCCCAACTACATCAAAAAGACTAAATATTCACTTAATTAAAGTAACTAACACTGGGGAAAAATGATGACATATAAACGAGCATGATTTTGAAACTACTTGAAATAGGTTAGAACCGAAACTTACATCATGGCCACACGTTTTAGGACCACAATTCTAGACACCACTAATGTCTCGAATGATGGCACAACCAAACCCAGTACATGGTAAGACCTGCAATAAGCCATACACTCATTCAATATTACTATATAAGAAGAAAAATAGATCAGCCCAGTACATGGTAAGACCTGCAATAAGCCGTTAGCACCCTATAACATACTATAACATAATCCAGCTTGCACTATACTTGCATGGCACGTCTCTGAAATGATAAACTCATTAGCACTCTCTCTTTGACCTTGAGTTACAAAGTAAGAGTAATTATATAAAGTGCAGGAAGGGGGCAGTAAAGTCAAGCAAATTTAGCAAATAAAAGATTCAGCAATAGTTGCAAGCTCCGGTTATATAAAAAAACAAATGTTTCATTTTGAGCATTAAACATCATCTGCAAGGGAATAAAGATGATGATCTACTACTTCAATACCTGATGAGATGAAGCCTTTGAAATCGATGATGGTAACAGACATGCTAGCTTATTTAAAGCATCATAGCTGGTCCCATTTGCTTTACCACAGTCTATGACATACACAACACCATCTATGGTGATGATACTCTCGGCAAAATTTGTTGCTAGGACAATATTTCTACAATGCGAAAATAAGAATCATCAAAATTACAAAACCTGATATATAATGGCAATCAAGTTTTCGCTGAACAAATGACGTATATTAGAACCAAGCAGTGGCCAATCATCATGGTGTGATAAACTAGCAGTGTTAACATTTATTTAGGTTCAAGGGATTAGGAATTTGAAAACCTATGCAGGAAAATTTCTGAAAGGAAAGCAACTAAACTTGACTAACAAGTTTCAATTCACCTATTTCCCCAAGCCTAACATAACATTCTGGTTTAGTTTCAGCTTTTTCATTCTATGATATGTCCATATTTATGCTGCACACTAGTAAATTAGAAGAAAAATATATCGTCTCAATTATCTATTGTGGTGGCAGCATGATTTGTCATGGAAGTCACCAAATCATCAGTCTATATTGTCATGCCATTCTCCTTGCTACTCTCACAAAATTGCCGAAAATTGAGTTATAACATGACTACAATATTCAACATTTATGTCACTAAAAAAGGTTGTTTCTTTCTGGTATTCGGACTGACTTACTACAACATATTAGCCTTCATATGCTATTGAAATTAGTAGGGCACTTCGATAACTAACTCACAAAAATATATAACATAAAATGTATACGTATGTATAGCTAAAACAAGAACATGTAACTAGAAACATAATCAAATTCCAACCACGTTGTCCATATAAAATAAACAACATCGACAATTTTTCCTTTAAAAGCTTCAAGCAATTGAGTGTCTACATTCTAGCAGAAAAATTCAGATAGAAGGCAATTATTATTAAGTTTCTCAACCTAATAGAGGTGCTTCATGTTCTGGTTTTCATCTAATCATTAGACTTTATTGATGAAGCCTCCATCTCTCTTGCAGTTGCTTCTGTAGTCTTCTTCCTCAACTCTGCTTGTATACTTTTCTTGTTCAGCAGCTTCTCTAGGTTTACTATTCTTTCCTCTATATGTGCTATCAGGTTATCCATTCCCAGATGTTCTTCAACATGATTCTGCTTTCCATCACCCGATCCCCTTGTAGCCTCCCCCTCTCTGACCCTTACAATGTGGTCGTCAACCCAGAGAAAGAATTTGCAGTGTGCTTCTGTCACCTAAATCAAATAGAACACAATGAATGTATGGTGGTACAAAACACTCCAATTCAATCTAATCCACATATGTGAATGTAATTAATCCCTAAAGACTAAATATTAAAAATCCTTTCAAATTTTAAAGCAATTTTTTTATATCAGATCAGGTTCCATGTGAATTCATGTCAAAATCATTCTTCAAAATTAACCAACACCAATATCAAATTATATACAATATCAACCCAATTTAACAGCAAATTGCTTACAAAATCAAATTATTTTCATAAACAATATGCATGCCATTCCAAACAATTCAAAATCACATCCACAACAACTTGAGCTAGGAAAAATAACCAAAATCTATATTCTAAACCTCCATTCCAAAAATTCAAAATCAACCCAAATTTAGAATAAACTTAGTGATCATACATGAAGAATTGCGTTCTTACCTTTAACAGTGGGCATCCAAAAAATAGCCTATTCGGGTTGGTGTCTGTCTTAGACATGTAACAGATGGCATATTTTCTGCAGAAGCATTTCGGGGCCACACCATCTTTTACATCCCCGGGTTGCAGCAAAATTGAACTTGCATATCCAGCTATCAGTTCCTCTTGTCCGCCGGCTTCGACTATGCCTCGTCTCGTGTTTGAGGGGCATGCATCACTGGCCATCAATATGATTAACATTAAACACAACCATGAAAAAATATTCTCAACTATTGTATTCAAAATTGAAACAATCTACTTCGATGAATGGTTATTAAAGAAAGTGAATAACAGAACAAATCATGTAAATTTGGTTGTTAAAATCGACAACAGAAACAAACGAATTAGCTAGTGGAAGAAACAGTAGGCCTTACAATGATTTTTTGAGAGGGTTTTCCTCGTGGGTTGCCGGAATCGTTTTCGCCTAGGGGATGACTTACGTTCTTCAATGGTTTCGTAAATACTTCACTCTGCCTATGAGTCACAAAAAAGGACACCCGTGGAACCCTAGACGAAGAAGCAGTAGGTAGGATCTTCGATGGGGTTCGGAAAAGTCAGTTCACTAACGATGAGTCACCGAAGAAATTAGAAGAATGAGGTAGAAAAAGAGGCTGTGGACATTAAAGCAATTTTTGGGGGAAGGTTTTGCGAGTGGGTCGCCGGAAAAATCAAACGCTTCACCTACAGGAACAGTTGGAGGAGCAGTGAGGTAGAAGAGGAATCTGTGGACATTACAGGGGTATTAGGGGAAGGTTTTTAGAGTGGATCACTGGAAAAATCACACCCATCGCCTACAGAAAGGGTAGAGAAGAAGGAGTAATGGACACAAGGGTGGAAGAAGTAGTGAGGTTAAAGAAGAAGCAGTTCCTTCGAATTGTATTTTGAGAGGTAGAAGAAGAAGAAGCTGTAGACATTGAAATGGTATTTGGGAAAGATTTTAATTTGTATGGTATTTGGGGAGGGATTTGTAAAATGAATTATTTGTATATTGTACCCATTTATGTTACAGTATAAATACTTAGTGTGGTATAATGTAAATACTATAAAATACAATGTAGTGTGAAATCATTTAATGAATCAATTAATGAATGTTTGAAAATTTTTTTAATCAATAGCTAAGATGATGACACATGTGCAAGGGTAACTTACCCACAAATTTGCCATAGAGTTGGAAGAAATCACCTAGAACTATATGTTGGAAAATCCCACTTCTTTATATCTTTCTTTAATTACACGCAAGAATATACACACAGAATCAGGTGGTAATAGCTAATAGGGATTTCGGAGATTGACTTGTGTGTTTAAACTTTTGCGAATAAATAGCAGGATTACAATTTAATTTATAATCATATTATGTATGCGTTAAAAATATTTTATCAATATAATATATATATTAAAAATAAGATAAATAATACATGTATTTATATAAAAATATATAATAATTAGTTCAATAGTTAATTAAAATTTTAATTTAAAATAAGATAAGATTTAAATTTAAATTTATATTAAAATTCGAAATCAGCAATAACCTCATACTATATATTTGTATAAAAATAATAAAGAAAAGGGTTTAGTACTTTTTTCGTCCTTAAGGTGTGAGGTGAAAATTAAAATCATTCTCGACTTTTTTTTGTTATTAAAATCATCTGCAACGTTATAGAACGTTATAAAATCGTCCTTTTCTACTTCAATTATATTTTTTGACTAAATTACCCTTAACTATTAATAAAAATAATATTAAAAGAAAAAAGAAAAACCCCACCCCACCCCACCCCACCCCACTCCTCAGCATCTCTTCTTCGCTCTGACTCTTTCCCAAGCTGCTACACAAAAACACCATATCGTCATTGATAATCCATAAACTTCTCACTCCAGGTGCATAAGATTGGTAGATTTGTCCAAAACAATTCCATAAAAGGTCTAAATTTAAAAACTAATTAATAAGTCATTCCATCAAATATCAAGATTGCTTATCTAAAATTTAAAACCTGTATTATTCATTATTACTATTAATCAGTTATCCAAAGAAAATCGAAAGCATTGTTTGTAATAGATACTGAAAAATCAAGAATAAAAACTGAACATCGGGATCTCTAGAACAAGGAAACAGCGAAGGGAATACAGGGACTCACTACCACAGCGAAAAAGGCGAGGAAGATGAAGAGAAGGTGAAAATAGATCCAGGCGATGCGATGGAATGGCTGAGCCGATCTTAATATGTTGGCTGTTGTGGGAGGGCAACATGCTTTTGGTCCTAAAGATGACAGAAGGCCAGAGCACAGAAACTCAAAATTAATTGAAGAACAAAAACTCAAAAAGATTGAAGAACAGAATTCTTTAGTAGTCAGTACTCACCACGGGAGAGCACAGAAGGCCAGAGCCAGACGACGACGCTTTGGTGACGCTGACGACAACAAGCTGACGACCACGACGACGCCAAGTCGACGACCAGACTACGCCAACGCTTCGGTGACGGTGATGGTGACGCTTTGATCCGCAACGGTGAGGCTTCGACCCACGACGGCTTCGTTTGACGGTGGCGTTTGTACTTCGTAGGAAGAAGGTTAAAGAGATTAGGGTTGGGAGGTGACCAGAGAGCCTGTGTCGAAGAGAAAAGTGGCTCAGCATTCAGACTTCAGTCTTTTTCTTTTTTTTTTAATATTATTTTTATTAATAGTTAAGGATAATTTGGTAAAAAAATATATTGAAGTAGAAAAGGATGATTTTATAACATTTTGTAACGTTGGGGTTGATTTTAATAATAAAAAAAAGTCGGGGACAATTTTGATTTTCACCTCAAATCTTAGGGATGAAAAAAGTACTTAAGCCTAAAGAAAATACACATAATTTTATTTTTTCATCTCTGCATATATAAATATTTTTTTTGAACAAAGAACAAAGAAAGTTCAACACACTAAAGTGGAGTGACACAAAGAAACATGACACATACAATAAAGCAAAAGAAACACAAAAACAACTAATCCATTGTTATCTCTGACATTGTCATCAACAACCAAATAGATCAGCACCACACCGCTCTTTATAGTTTAACAACGACCTCAATTTAATGTTTTGAAGGCTACCTTCTTCATTCTTGAATATTCTCACATTTCGTTCTAGCTAGATATTCCAAATTATTGTAAAAAAATCCAATCAGCCACTTTTCATGCTAATCTTTTCTGTCAGGCTCTCCTATCCAACTCTCAAATAGTTCTTTGATCGTTCCTAGAATAGCCCAAGCTCCATCAAAGTATATCAACCAAGCGCATCACACCTGCTAAGTAAACTCACAGCAAAGAAATAAATGATGAATAAATTCTATATCTTTTTTACATAGAACACATGTATTGTCACTTTGATGAATAACTCCTAATCTACTCAATCTCTCTTTGGTATTCACCCTTCGTACTAAAACAACCATGCAAAGAACTCAATTCTTAGCGGACCAAGCCTCTTCAAATTCAACTAGTGAAGCTATAACTTGTGACTTTCTCCGAAATTGTCTCTATTTGTAACACCTGCACAAAGGAGTTAGTAGAGAAAATACACTTTTTATCAAATTTTCACACCCATCTGTCCTTTCTATCAGTTGAATGCACTATAACCGAGATCTGCTATGAGGGTTGTAAACAATATTTGTTTAAATATATGAATTCATCTATATTGAATAGATTAGCAAAAACTATCACATCGTTGTCTACCATAGCAATACTGGGGAGGGTGATACTGATGCATGGGATCCACCAAAAAACTCTGCAGTCCTAGTATCCTAGTAATTAAAGGTAGCCCCCTGAGGGTCAGCTCCTTTCTGCTTCACCTCCCCTGGTACTATATGGGCCTTAACTTGACATTAGCCATGTCGGCCGATATAGTATTCACCAGGGTATGGAGCGAGCGTCAGTCACAGGCGGGCTGAACACGGTCACTACTCCTTGATAGAGTGAGAATTTGCACCGGTTTGGATTTTTCCACTTAAAAAATAACTTCCGTTGCAAGTATAGACCAAACCGACAACCAACTCCCACTATCAAATTTTAAATCAAAAGGTGTCACAATCAGTACAAAATAATCGGGAGTTTTAATTCCCGGGTCATCTTCCCTAGGAGTTGCAATGAAATGCTCAATTATTGGCTGTGGGGGATTTGGGGGTTTTTGATTATAAGAAGCAAAAAATTAAAATGGCAAGTAATTAAATGAAAAGCAAGTAAAAGCAATAAAAATGGAAATTAAATGGTAAAAGGGGGCTCTTGGCAAGAATTGGGCAATTAAGGATTCCTATCCTAGTTATGGACCACAAACATGGTAATTGTGTAGAATTAGTCCCAATTAGTCAATCCTAACATCGAGAATTAGTCAAAAGGGCATAATTGATCTCAATCCACAAGTCTTAGCCAACTCTATTAATGAAAGGCTTAGAGTTAGTGGAAACCAAATCAACTAACAATCCTCACACAATGTAGAGTAGACATCTGGGGCGGAATTTTACAACCCACACTTACTAACCGGCAAGTGCACCGGGTCATACCAAGTAATACCTTACATAAGTAAGGGTCGATCCCACGAGGATTGATGGATCAAGCAACAATGATTGATTGATTGGATTAGTTAGGCAAGCAAAAATTGGTTTTGAGATGTTCAAAAGGTTTAAGTTTGAATTCAAAAATATCAAAAGTATAGACAATTAAATAAATTGGGAATAAAATATGGATAAACAGTTAAGGCTTCAGAGTTATCTATTTTTCCGAATTAACTTTTCTTACTAACTATTTTAATTATGTAGGATTTAATTTATGGCAAACTATATGTGACTAGACCCTAATTCCTTAGACCTTTCTAGTCTCCTCTAAAATTCATCAACTGCCAATTCCTTGGTCAATTAATTCCAATTAGAGGGTAAAAATCAATTTTCAGTTTTCATGCCACAAAAACTCTAATTACCCAAAAATAAGGGGATTATATGTCACGTATCCCACTAAATCCAAATAATTAAAATTTAGGAGAATATGTTTTCAAGCTGTTGTTCAAGTATAGAGCTTTTCCAAGTTATACAAGAACTCAAATAGAAAGAGGTCATACTTCCGTTCCACCCAAATTCATAAGATAAAGAACGAAAACAATTCTTAAATATAAATCCAAAACATAAATTAAAATAGAAAAAGTAATAAAATCAATCCATACAAATAGACAGAGCTCCTAACCTTAACAGTGGAGGTTTAGTTGCTCATGGAATGTAGAATGTAAATTTGTATAGAATTCCCTAATAGAATCCCTCTAATCTAATCTAATGTAATCTAATAGAAGAGAAGTCTCCCTTTTTATAACTAATCCTAATTAATTTAAAATCTAATTATCTAAAAGTAAAAATAATATATTTTTCCTAAAAGATAAGATTTGAATTTAAATTCGAATTAATTAACAGATTTTCAGTTGATGGGTGGGGACCACTTGCTTTGTCCATTCTGCAACTTCTAATCTGTGTTTTCTGGGCTGGAAAGTGGGTCAGAACAGCCCAAAATTCGTAACCAGCGTCCTTTATATTTTTGCAGATCGCGCATGAGACGCGTCCGCGTCATCCACGCATTCGCGTCATTTGTGCAGATTCCAGTCCACGCGTTCGCGTCAGGCACGCGATCGCGTCATTGCAATTTCTCCATTCCGCGCGGTCGCGTGAGCCACGCGTCCGCGTCGGTCTTTGCTGGTCATCTCTTTGGTTTCTTCTTCTTCTCTGCAGAAACTTCATCAAATCCCTCCGAATGCTACCTAAAATAAATAAAATTACACAAAACTCAAAATAGCATCCATAGTGGCTAAAATATAATTAATTCTTAATTAAACTCAACAAATTAGATGCAAATTCACTAGGAAAAAGATAGACAAGATGCTCACGCATCACAACACCAAACTTAAATTGTTGCTTGTCCTCAAGCAACCAAAACTAATATAGGCTTAGGATGTGAATTTGTATGAGTATGAGAGTTCGATTAAGCTCATGTCTCTTTTTATAGTGGGGTTTATAACTGTAATCCTGAATAGGTTCGGCATCTCACTCTCCTTTGAATCAAGAATGTTTATTGTCATTAAGAATTAGAATTCGGATGATATTATGAATTCTCTGATCTTTACATTTCAGTTTAATCCTTGAACACAGCAAAATTTACTTTAATTTATTTTTCTTTGGTTCTTTGCACCTTGAGCCTAGCCGTGACTTTAAATGTTTTGTCTCAAGCTTTACTTGACACAGAAATACCACAAGCACTTAACTGGGGAACTCTCTTTGAGTTCTGGTTTTTCTTTTAATTACTCCCAGACAGTGGTGCTCAAAGCCTTTGGCATACTCTGTTAAATGCAATTTGACCTCGACTCTAGGTGTTCTGTCTCAAGGATTACTTGACATAATCACACCACAAGCATATGACTAGGGAAACAACTCTTTGAGCTTTTAATCATGTCTGACCTCCCTAGTCATTGATACTCAGAGCCTTGGACCTTGCTTTTATTTATTATTATTATTATTATTTGTTTTGCTGTTTATTTTGCTTCAAGGATTAAATTTTTCTAATTTTCAGAGAAGTCATAATAATTCTCTAAATTCCTGTTCCTTATACATCAACATCCCTTGATTCAAATTCAAATATGCATTGTTCATATCATGCCTTAAAAAATCACAGAAAATACCACCACATTTAAGTAAATAAGACTATTCTTAGAATTAACTCAATTTCTCATGCAATACATCACTTCTTT
Source organism: Arachis hypogaea (assembly GCF_003086295.3). NCBI lineage: Eukaryota > Viridiplantae > Streptophyta > Magnoliopsida > Fabales > Fabaceae > Arachis > Arachis hypogaea. The sequence continues at coordinate 77,305,323 of NC_092038.1, read as the reverse complement.
TTCTTTTCTTTTTATATTCAAGTTCAGTGAGTAGTACATGAAACATCTTTTCAGCATTAAATCAATTAAAAGAAAACTAATCCTAGGATTCTAACTAATAAAAGATCATGAAACAGACAAAGTAAAATAGCAGAAAATCGGAACATAACATAGAAAAAGAAAGGAGGAATAAAAATGAAAGGAACTCAACCACCTTAGTTATCCTAGCTGTCGCTTTATTCTTCAGGTTGTGCTCCTTAATGAAGATTATTTGCCTCCCTTTTGTGCCAGAAAACCAATAAGCGCAGCGTCCAACAACACCAAACTTAAAGGTTTGCTTGTCCTCAAGCAAATAAGAACTGAAAATAGAAGAGACAAATATTATGAGGAGAGAAAAATAAAAGGATAAAAGAATAAGAGAGAATTAGGATTGGGAGAGAGAGAAAGAAAACTTGGCGGCGAACTAGTGTGGCACAGGCGACGCGAACGCATGGAGCACGCGGTCGCGTGGGTCGCACCTTAGCAGCGTGCCCGTGCGACTTTCTGTTCGCATGGCTTGGGATGCCTATTTTCATACGACATGATCGCGTCATGCACGCGCTCGCGTGGATGGCCATATGAGTGATTGACGCGGCCGCGTCCGCGTGAATGACGAAAATCACAAACGACGCGAACACGTGGGGTACGCGATCGCGTGGGCTTGTTTGTGCGAAAGGCTCCATTCTTGAGCTACTGCAGCTTCTAATCTGTGTTTTCTGGGCTGGAAAGTGGGTCAGAACAGCCCAAAATTCGTAACTAGCGTCCGTTGTATTTTTGCAGATCGCGCATGTGACGCGTCTGCGTCATCCACGCGTTCGCGTCATTTGTGCAGATTTCATTCCACGCGTTCGCGTCAGGCACGCGATCGCGTCATTGCAATTTCTCCATTCCGCGCGGTCGCGTGAACCATGCGTCCGCGTCGGTCTTCGCTGGTCATCTCTTTGGTTTCTTCTTCTTCTCTGCAGAAACTTCATCAAATCCCTCTGAATGCTACCTAAAATAAATAAAATTACACAAAACTCAAAATAGCATCCATAGTGGCTAAAATATAATTAATTCTTAATTAAACTCAACAAATTAAATGCAAATTCACTAGAAAAAGATAGACAATATGCTCACGCATCAACATCTACCACTCAAGTTCACCCAATTACCCAATTTCCCAACCAAGAGTGTGAAAAACTAGGCAAAAATCTAACCAAGCATTTTATCAAACACTTGGAAGGCATAAAAGTAAAGCATGGTAAGATAACAAGAGATAATAAAATCTACAACTACTAATTGCAAGAAAACAATAATAATAATGGAATTAAACAATAAGAAACATAAAACAGGAATTGCATTAATTAAAATTAAAAGTAACAAAGTGTCATAAAGATAAAAGAACAAAAGAAGGGAAATAACAAATAGAAGTAAAGAACAAGAGTGCAAGAACAATAAATGACAAGAAAAACTAAAGGAAAACAAGAATTAAACCTAAATTTAGGAAAGATCTAACCTAATCTACCCTGATTCTAGAGAGAAGGGAGAGCTTCTCCCTCTAGAATATAACCTAAAGCATGTTTCTAATCTAACCTAATTGCTCTCCACTTGACATGGAGTGATGCCCCTTTGATATAGCACTCAATCAGCTTCAGATAGTCCAAAACTGGGCTTTGGAGGCCCAGAAATTGCCCCCAGCGATTTGCATTAATGAGGTCATGTGCTGGGACATGTGCCTATGCACAGGTGTGTATGTACGCACACTCGCTGATTTTCTTCTTGTGCGTACACACACTCCAGTGTGTCCTTGTCCTTTGTTTTCTTCATGTTTTCTCCCAATTGCATGGTTTTCTTCCACTCTTATCAAGCCATTCCTACCTATTATACCTGAAATCACTCATCAAAACCATCAAGGAATAAAATGGGATAAAAGTGGAGTAAAAGTGATTAAATTAAGTACAAAATAGCATGTTTTCACAATTAAGCTCAACTTAGGGAGAGAACACAAAAGTATGCTATTTGGATGAATAAATGTGGGTTTATGTGATGAAATCTATCCAAATCAATCCAAAATTATCATTAAATATGGATTCATCAATTCTCCCACACTTAAACAATAGTATGTCCTCATGCTAATCACATTTAAAGGAGAAGGGTAAAAGGGCAAGCAATTTATTCAATGCAACTACTTACATGCATGCAACTATGCTAAATGTTATCTATCTTTATCTATACTGTGATTTCCTATTGAGTTTGGCAAAAACAAATAGTGGAATTCTAATCAACCAAAGTAGAAACTTAAGGCCAAGACAAGAAAATATAGCAATATGATTAATGTCCAAAGATTTGATTTAAAATTTTCAAAAATTACTTTCAATAACTTGCAAGAAGACATAAGATAACAGATGGAAACATAGAATTAAGCGATCAAACCCCTCACCATATGTGTATACACTCTAGTCGCTCAGTGTTTAGGGCTTCACTCAATTCTCCTTTAATCATGTTTTCTAGGATTTGCTAGTCATCTAACAATCAACAAATACTTGATGAATGAATGCAAATATCATGAGGTATTTAGAGGGTTGTAATGGGACGAGGGTAAAGGTAGGATTAATATAGTTAAGTGGGCTAATAGATTGGATCATTGATTAGCTCAAGTATCCCACTTAATTCTATATCAACCTATGTAACAAAAGAGAACAACCTAACTTCCCATTCATTTCCCTTTTCACATTCACTCATGCATCTTCTTTCTAATTCACACACATATGCATCTTTTATTTATATTTTTATTTTATTTTCTTTTTTTTATAAACAAAGTATGTACACAATTTTTTTTATCAACAAAAAGAGATGCATATGTTTCAAGTAATGAATGCATGAGGGTTTACCTATTTTTCCAAATATTTTCAATGAATACCTAAAGTAATTTTCTACCAATGTTTTCCCACAAATTTTCCCCACACTTGAATAACACAAACCACTCAACCCAAGCTAATCAAAGATACAATAAATGGACATTAATAGTTTTTTTCTTAGGGCAAAAGATGTGCTTAAAATTAGAACAAAAGGGATTTAAAAGGCTCAAAATTAGGTTACAATGGTAAATGTAAGGTGGTGCACGAAATTGTGATCTCAATGGCGCCAACAACTTGGTACACACAATTGTAATATCACTATTTTTTCACAACTTCGCACAACTAACCAGCAAGTGTACTGGGTCGTCCAATTAAAAAACCTTACGTGAGTAAGGGTCGATCCCACGGAGATTTTCGGTATGAAGCAAGCTATGGTCATATTGTAAATCTCAGTCAGGCGGATTCTAATGGTTATAATGGTTTTTGAATATAAAGATAAATAAAGCATAAAATAGAGATAGAGATACTTATGCAATTCATTGGTGGGAATTCCAGATAAGCGCATGAAGATACTGTGTTCCTTCTGAATCTCTGCTTTTCTATTGCTTTTATCCAATCATTCTTACCCCTTTCCATGGCAAGCTGTATATTGGGGGATCACTGTTGTCAATGGCTACCATCCGTCCTCTCAGTGAAAATGGTCCAGGTGCACTGTCACCGCACGGCTAATCATCTGTCGGTTCTCAATCATGCAGGAATAAGATTTACTATCCTTTTGCGTCTTTCACCACGCCTTACAGTCGCGAGTTTGAAGCTTGTCACAGTCATTCAATCCCTGAATCCTACTCGAAATACCATAGACAATATTTAGACTTTCTGGATTCTCAAGAATGTTGCCAACAGATTCTAGCTTATACCACGAAAATTCTGATTAAGGAATCCAAGAGATACATACTCTAGCTTTCGCAAGTAGAACGAAAGTGTTTGTCAGGAACGCGTTCATAAGTGAGAATAGTGATGAGTGTCACGGATCATCACATTCATCAGGTTAAAGTGCGAATGAATATCTTAGAATGAGAATAAGCATGAATTGAATAGAAAACAGTAGTAATTGCATTAATACTCGAGGAACAGCAGAGCTCTACACCTTAATCTATGGTGTGTAGAAACTCCACCATTGAAAATACATAAGAACAAGGTCTAGGCATGGCCAAATGGCTAGCCTTTCCAATTGACATATGTGAATTCGAAAATTAGGGAAAAAGACCCACATTACAATAGTAAAAAGTTCTATTTATACTAAACTAGTTACTAGGGTTTATAGAAATAAGTCTAAGTGCAGAAGTCTGCTTCCGGGGCCCACTTTGGTGTGTTCTTGGGCTGAGCTTTTGCTTTACACGTGCAGAGGCTTCTCTTGGGGTTAATTGCCAGGTTGTAATGTGTTTTTGGCATTTAACTCTGGTTTGTGACGTGTTTCTAGCGTTTTACTCCAGAATGCAGCATGGAACTGGCGTTCGTCATCTAAATTCGAATAAAGTATGAACTATTATATATTTTTTGAAAGCCCTGGATGCCTACTTTCCAACGCAATTAAGAGCGCGCCATTTGGAGTTCTGTAGCTCCAAAAAATCCATTTCGGGTGCAGGGATGTCAGAATCCAACAGCATCTGTAGTCCTTTTTCAGCCTCCTATCAGATTTTTGCTTAGGTCCCTCAATTTCAGCCAGAAAATACCTAAAATCATAGAAAAACACACAAATTTATAGTAAAGTCAAAAAATGTAAATTTTGCATAAAAACTAATAAAAACATCCCTAAAAGTAGCTAGATCCTACAAAAAACTACCTAAAAATAATGCCAAAAAGCGTATAAATTATCCGCTCATCACAACACCAAACTTAAATTGTTGCTTGTCCCCAAGCAACTGAAAATCAAATAGGATAAAAAGAAGAGAATATACTAGAAATCCCAAAATATCAATGAATATTAGTTCTAATTAGATGAGCGGGACTTGTAGCTTTTTGCTTCTGAATAGTTTTGGCATCTCACTTTATCCTTTAGAAGTTTAAAATGATTGGCATACATAGGAACTCAGAGTTCATATAGTGTTATTGATTCTCCTAGTTAAGTATGTTGATTCTTGAACACAGCTACTTTTATGAGTCTTGGCCATGGCCCTAAACATTTTGTTTTCCAGTATTACCACCGGATACATAAATGCCACAGACACATGACTGGGTGAACCTTTTCAGATTGTGACTCAGCTTTGCTAAAGTCCCTAGTTAGAGGTGTCCAGAGCTCTTAAGCACACTCTTTTTGCTTTGGATCACGACTTTAACCACTCAGTCTCAAGCTTTTCACTTGGACCTGCATGCCACAAGCACATAGTTAGGGACAGCTTGATTTAGCCGCTTAGGCCTGTATTTTATTTCCTTAGGCCCTCCTATCCATTGATGCTCAAAGCCTTGGATCCTTTTTACCCTTGCCTTTTGGTTTTAAGGGCTATTGGCTTTTTCTGCTTGCTTTTTCTTTCTCTTTCTCTTTTTTTTCGCCATAATTTTTTCCGCAAGCTTTGTTATTCACTGCTTTTTCTTGCTTCAGGAATCAATTTTATGATTTTTCAGATCATCAACAACATTTCTCTTTTTCATCATTCTTTCAAGAGCCAACAATTTTAACATTCATAAACAACAAGATAAAAAATATGCACTGTTCAAGCATTCATTCAGAAAATAAAAAGTATTGTCACCACATCAATATAATTAAACTAATTTCAAGGTTAAATTCGAAACTCATGTACTTCTTGTTCTTTTGTATTAAAAACATTTTTCATTTAAGAAAGGTGAAGGATTCATGGAATTATTCATAGCCTTAAGACATAGTTACTAAATACTAATGATCATGTAGTAAAGACTCAAAACATAGGCAAACGTATAGCATAAAACTGAAAAATAGAGAGATAAGAACCAGGACGTTAAGGAATGAGTCCACCTTAGTGAGGGTGGTGCCTTCTTCTTGAATGACCAATGGTGTTCTTGAGCTCCTCTATGTCTCTTCCTTGCCTTTGTTGCTCCTCCCTCATAGCTCTTTGATCTTCTCTAATCTCATTGAGAATGATGGAGTGCTCTTGGTGTTCCACCCTTAATTGGTTCATGTTATGACTCAATCCTTCTAGAGAAGTGTTGAGTTGTTCCCAATAGTTGTTTGGAGGAAAATCATCCCTTGAGGCGTCTTAGGGATTTCTTAATGATGATCTTCCTCATGCGTCTCTTGAGATCCATGAATGGGCTCTCTTGTTTGCTCCATCCTCTTTTTAGTGATGGACTTGTCCTTTTCAATGAGGATCTCTCCTTCTATGACAACTCCAGCTAAATTGCATAGATGGAAAATGAGATGAGGAAAAGCTAGCCTTGCCAAGGTGGATGGCTTTTTGGCTACAATGTAGAGTTCTAGAGAGATGACTTCATGAACTTCTACTTCCTCTCCAATCATGATGCTATGGATCATGATGGCCCGATCCACAGTTACTTTGGATCGGTTGCTAGTGGGGATGATGGAGCGTTGGATGAACTCCAACCATCCTCTAGCCACAGGCTTAAGGTCCAGTCTTCTCAATTGAACCGGCTTGCCTTTTGAGTCTCTTTTCTATTGAGCTCCTTCCACACATATGTCCATGAAGAATTGGTCCAACCTTTGATCAAAGTTGACCCTTCTAGTGTAGGGGCGTGCGTCTTCTTGCATCATAGGCAAGTTGAACGCCAACCTTACATTCTCCGGACTGAAATCTAAGCATTTTTCCCAAACCATTGTAAGCCAATTCCTTGAGTTTAGGTTCATGCTTTGATCATGGTTCCTAGTGATCCATGCATTTGCATAGAACTCTTGAACCGTTAATATTCCGACTTGTTGAATGGGATTGGAGAGAACTTCCCATCCTCTTCTTCTAATCTCTTGTCGGATCTCCGGATATTTGCCCTTTTTGAGCTTAAAAGGGACCTCAGGGATCACCTTTTTCTTGGCCACAACTTCATAGAAGTGGTCTTGATGGGCTTTTGAGATGAATATCTCAATCTCCCATGACTCAGAGGTGGAAGCAATTGCTTTCCCTTTCCTCTTTCTTGAGGTTTCTCTGGCCTTAGGTGCCATCAATGGTTATGGAAAAACAAAAAAGCTATGCTTTTACCACACCAAACTTAGAATGTTGCTCACCCTCGAGCAAAAGAAGAAAGAATAGAAGAAGAAGAAGAAGATATGGAGGAGAGGGAGAGAGGTGTCGATTTTGGCCAAGGGGGAGAAGAGAGGGTAGTGTTGTGTGAAAATGAAGAAGGATGGATGGGTTTATATAGTGGAGGGAGAGGGGTTTGGGTTCGGTCATTTAGGGTAGGTTTGGGTGGAAAAGAGATTTTGAATTTGAAGGTAGGTGGGGTTTATGGGGAAGAGTGGATGGATGTGATTGGTGAAGGGGTAATGGGGAAGAGAGATTGAGGTGATCGGTGAAGGGTATAGTGTTATTAGATTGTGTGAAGAAGAGAGAAGTGGGGTAGGTGGGGATCCTGTGGGGTCCACAGATCCTGAGGTGATTCTGTGGGGTCCACAGATCTTGAGGTGTCAAGGATTTCTCATCCCTGCACCTTTTAGGCGTGTAAAACGCCCATTCTATGCAATCCTGGCGTTTAACACCAGACTGATGCTTGTTTCTGGCGTTAAACGCCCAAATATAACCTATTTCTGGTGTTTAACGCCAGCTTGATGCTTGTTTCTGGTGTTAAACGCCAGCTTGGTGCTTGTTTCTAGCGTTAAACGCCAGACATAAGCATGTTTCTGGCATTTAAATGCCAGACGGCTCTTCCTCCAGGGTGTGCTTTTTCTTCTGCTATTTTTTATTCTGTTTTTAATTTTTGCAGTTATTTTGTGACTCCACATGATCATAAACCTAATAAAACATAAAAGAACATTAAAAATATAGATAAAAATTGGGTTGCCTCCCAATAAGCACTTTTTTAATGTCAATAGCTTGACAGTGAGCGCTCATGGAGCTTCACAGATGTTCAGAGCATTGTTGGGACCTCCCAACACCAAACTTAGAGTTTGGTTGTGGCCTCCCAACACCAAACTTAGAGTTTTATTGTGGGAGCTTTGTTTGACTCTGTATTGAGATAAGCTTTTCATGCTTCCTCTCCATGGTTGCAGAGGAAGATCCTTGAGCCTTAAACACAAGGTAGTCCTCATTCAATTAAAGGACTAGCTCTCCTCTGTCAACATCAATCACAGCTCCTGCTTTGGCTAGGAAGGGTCTTCCAAGGATGATGCATTCATCCTCATCCTTCTCAGTGTCTAGGATTATGAAATCAGCAGGGATGTAAAGGCCTTTAACCTTCACTAATACGTCCTCTACCAATCCATAAGCTCATTTTATTTACTTGTCTTCCATCTCCAATGAGATTCTTGCAGCTTGTACCTCAAAGATCCCCAGTTTCTCCATTACAGAGAGTGGCATAAGATTTATACCTGACCCCAGGTCACACAGAGCCTTCTCAAAGGTCATGGTGCCTATGGTACAGGGTATTAAGAATTTACCAGGATCTTGTTTCTTTTGAGGTAAAATTTGCTGAACCCATGTATTTAGTTCACTAATGAGCAAGGGAGGTTTATCTTCCCAAGTCTCATTACCAAACAACTTGGCATTCAGCTTCATGATGGCTCCTAGAGATTGAGCAACTTGCTCTTCAGTTACATCTTCATCCTCTTCAGAGGAAGAATAGTTCTCAGAGCTCATGAATAGTAGAAGGAAGTTTAATGAAATCTCTATGGTCTCTATATGAGCCTCAGATTCCTTTAGGTCCTCAATAGGGAACTCCTTTCTGTTTGGAGGACGTCCCATGAGGTCTTCCTCATTGGGATTCACATCCTCCTCTTCCTTTTTGGATTCGACCATTTTGATAATATCAATGGTCTTGCACTCTCTTTTTGGATTCTCTTCTGTATTGCTTGGGAGAGTACTAGGAGGAGTTTCAGTGATTTTCTTACTCAGATGGCCCACTTGTGCCTCCAAGTTTCTAATGGAGGACCTTGTTTCATTCATGAAACTTAAAGTGGCCTTAGATAGATCAGAGACTATGTTTGCTAAGCTAGAGGGGCTCTGCTCAGAATTTTCTGTCTGTTGCTGAGAAGATGATGGAAAAGGCTTGCTATTGCTAAACCTGTTTCTTCCACCATTATTAAAGCCTTGTTGAGGCTTTTGTTGATCCTTCCATGAGAAATTTGGATGATTTCTCCATGAGGGATTATAGGTGTTTCCATAGGGTTCACCCATGTAATTCACCTCTGCCATTGCAGGGTTCTCAGGATCATAAACTTCTTCTTCAAAAGATGCTTCTTTAGTACTGTTGGATGCATTTTGTAATCCATTCAGACTCTGAGAAATCATGTTGACTTGTTGAGTAACCATTTTATTCTGAGCCAATATGGCATTCAGAGCATCAATTTCAAGAACTTCCTTCCTTTGAGGCGTCTCATTACTCACAAGATTCCTCTCAGAGGTGTACATGAATTAGTTATTTACAACCATGTCAATGAGTTCTTGAGCTTCTACAGGTGTTTTCTTTAGGTGAATGGATCCACCTGCAGAATGGTCCAGTGACATCTTGGAAAGCTCAGATAGACCATCATAGAATATATCCAAAATGGTCCACTCTGAAAGCATGTCAGAAGGACACTTTTTGGTCAACTGCTTGTATCTTTCCCAAGCTTCATAGAAGGATTCACCATCTTTTTGCCTGAAGGTCTGAACATCCACTCTAAGCTTGCTCAACTTTTGAGGAGGAAAGAACTTGACCAAGAAGGCTGTGACCAGCTTATCCCAAGAGTCCAGGCTATCTCTAGGTTGTGAGTCCAACCATGTTCTAGCTCTGTCTCTTATAACAAAAGGGAAAAGCATGAGCCTGTAGACTTCATGATCTACTCCATTAGTCTTAATAGTATCACAGATCTGCAAGAACTCAGTTAAAAACTGATAGGGATCTTCTGATGGATGTCCATGAAACTTGCAGTTCTGTTGCATTAGAGCAACTAGTTGAGGCTTCAGCTCAAAATTGTTTGCTCCAATGGCAGGGATTGAGATGTTTCTTCCATAAAAATTGGAAGTAGGTGTAGTATAATCACCTAGCATCCTCCTTGCATTATTATTGTTGTCATTATTTTCAGCTGCCATCTCCTCTTCTTTTTCAAAAATTTCTGTAAGGTTTTCTCTGGATTGTTGTATTTTAGCTTCTCTTAGTTTCTTCTTCAGAGTCCTTTCAGGTTCAGGATCTACTTCAACAAGAATGTTCTTGTCTTTGCTCCTGTTCATATGAAAAAGAAGGGACAAAAATAATAATAGGGATCCTCTTTACCACAGTAGAGAGATTCCTTTATGTGAGTAGAAGAAAATAAGAAGAAGAGAAGGAGAAGAGAAAAATTCAAACACAGAGGAGAAGAGAGGGTTCGAATTTTGAGATGAGGAGAAGTGTTAGTAAATGAATAAATAAATAGAAAGAGATGAGAGGGAGAGAATTTCGAAAATTATTTTTGAGGAAAAAAAGTTAGTGATTTTCGAAAATTAAGAGAAGAAATAAAATTAAAATTAAAATTTGAAACAATTAGTTAATTAAAAAGAATTTTGAAAAAGAGAAAAGTGATTTTCGAAAATTAGAGAGAGGAAAGTAGTTAGGTGGTTTTGAAAAAGATAAGAAACAAATAAAAAGTCAATTAGTTAGTTGAAAAAGATTTGAAAATAAAAAAGATAGGAAGTTAGAAAAGATTTTTGAAATTGATTTTTGAAAAAGATATGATTTGAAAAAGATATGTTTGAAAAGATATGATTGAAATTTATTTTGAAAAAGATTTGAAAAGGAAATTAAAAAGATTTGATTTTTAAAATTAAAATTGATTACTTGACTAACAAGAAACTAAAAGATATGATTCTAGAATTTAAAGATTGAACCTTTCTTAACAAGAAAGTAACAAACTTCAAATTTTTGAATCAATCACATTAATTATTAGTAAAGTTTTTGAAAATTATGAAGTAAAGATAAGAAAAAGATTTTAAAAATTTTCGAAAATATAGAAGAAAAATGAAAAAGATTTGATTTTTGAAAAAGATTTTGAAAAGATAGGATTTTTTAAAATTGAAATCTTGACTTGACTAACAAGAAACAACTTATTTTAAAAATTTTTGACTAAGTCAACCCAAAGATTTTGAAATTTATGAGTAAAATAAGGGAAAATATTTTTTATTTTTGAATTTTTAATGAGGAGAGAGAAAAACACAAATATGACTCACAACATGAAAATTATGAATCAAAACACATGATGCATGCAAGAACACTATGAATGTCAAGATGAACACCAAGAACACTTTGAAGATCAAGATGAACATCAAGAACTTATTTTTGAAAAATTTTCAAGAAAAGAATAACATGAAAGACACCAAACTTAGAAATTTTTAATGCTTAGACACTATGAATTCAAGAATGCATATGAAAAACAAGAAAAGACACAAAACAAGAAAATATGAAGATCAAACAAGAAAACTTGTCAAGAACAACTTGAAGATCATGAAGAATGCAATGCATGAATTTTTCGAAAAAATGCACAAATTTTAAAAACATGCAATTGACACCAAACTTAAAAATTGACACTAGACTCAAACAAGAAATAAAAAATATTTTTTTGATTTTTATGATTTTATTAATTTTTTTGGATTTTTTTGAAAATTATTTTTGTAAAAACAAAAAAGAGAAAAAAAATTTTGAAATATTTTTGAAAACTTTTTTGAAAAGAAAATTACCTAATTTGAGCAACAAGATGAACCGTCAGTTGTCCAAACTCAAACAATCCCCAGCAATGGTGCCAAAAACTTGGTGCACGAAATTGTGATCTCAATGGCGCCAACAACTTGGTACGCACAATTATAATATCACTCTTTTTCACAACTTCGCATAACTAACCAGCAAGTGCACTGGGTCGTCCAAGTAATAAACCTTACGTGAGTAAGGGTCGATCCCACGAAGATTGTCGGTATGAAGTAAGCTATGGTCATCTTGTAAATCTCAGTCAGGCAGATTCTAATGGTTATAATGGTTTTTGAATATAAAGATAAATAAAGCATAAAATAGAGATAGAGATACTTATGTATTTCATTGGTGGAAATTCCAGATAAGCGCATGAAGATACTGTGTTCCTTCTGAATCTCTGCTTTCTTACTGCTTTCATCCAATCATTCTTACCCCTTTCCATGGCAAGCTGTATGTTGGGGGATCACCGTTGTCAATGGCTACCGTCCGTCCTCTCAGTGAAAATGGTCCAGGTGCGCTTTCACCACACGGCTAATCACCACACGTCCTCTCAGGAATAGGATTTACTATCCTTTTGCGTCTGTCACCACGCCCTACATTCGCGAGTTTGAAGCTCGTCACAGTCATTCAATCTCTGAATCCTACTCGGAATACCACAGACAAGGTTTAGACTTTCTGGATTCTCAAGAATGCTGCCAATGGATTCTAGCTTATACCACGGAGATTCTTATTAAGGAATCCAAGAGATACACACTCTAGCTTTCGCAGGTAGAATGGAAGTGTTTGTCAGGCACGCGTTCATAAGTGAGAATAGTGATGAGTGTCACGGATCATCACATTCATTAGGTTGAAGTGCGAATGAATATCTTAGAATGAGAATAATCATGAATTGAATAGAAAACAGTAGTAATTGCATTAATACTCGAGGAACAGCAGAGCTCCACACCTTAATCTATAGTGTGTAGAAACTCCACCATTGAAAATACATAAGAACAAGGCCTAGGCATGGCCGAATAGCCAGCCTCCCTAAATGACATATGTGAATTCGAAAATTAGGGGAAAAGACCCTCAGTACAATAGTAAAAAGTTCTATTTATACTAAACTAGTTACTAGGGTTTACAGAAATAAATCTAAGTGCAGAAATCCACTTTCGGGGCCCACTTTGGTGTGTGCTTGGGTTGAGCTTGAGCTTTACACGTGCAGATGCTTCTCTTGGGGTTAAATGCCAAGTTGTAACGTGTTTTTGGCGTTTAACTCTGGTTTGTTACGTGTTTCTGACGTTTTACTCTAAAATGCAGCATGGAACTGGCGTTGAACGCCAGTTTGCATCGTCTAAATTCAAATAAAGTATAGACTATTATATATTGCTGGAAACCCTTGGATGTCCACTTTCCAACGCAATTGAGAGCGTGCCATTTGGAGTTCTGTAGCTCCAGAAAATCTATTTCGAGTTCAGGGAGGTTAGAATCCAACAGCATCTGTAGTCCTTTTTCAGCCTCCTATCTGATTTTTGCTCAGTTCCCTCAATTTCAGCTAGAAAATACCTGAAATCACAGAAAAATACACAAACTCATAGTAAAGTCCAAAAATGTGAATTTTTCATAAAAACTAATAAAAACATCCCTAAAAGTAGCTAGATTCTACTAAAAACTACCTAAAAATAATTCCAAAAAGCGTATAAATTATCCGCTCATCATAAGGGTTGGCCATATGGGTTAGTGAGTTCAATTTCAAAAATGGCCTTAATCATACTAAATGTATTCAAAACATCAAATATAGGACATAAAGATTCAAGCAAATCTAAGATCACAATCATAAAGGAGTATAGCACACAACAACAAAATTTGTGGTTAAAAATGTGCCACCACACAATTAAAGCTCAAATTTCACTTGGTGTTTTGTTCAAACTCTTTTCTATGTTCCATAAAAATACTTCAAGCAAGTTCAAAAATAAGTTTTCAAATCTAATCGATGGAACGCCCTAAAAGAGATTTCTTGAAAATTCTTTGTTGTTTTCACCAAACTTATTTCCTATACTAGGCAACATGCAAATGCAAATATTTACTACTATTAAACTATAAGAAAACTTGATATATCTATATATAAGCAAGCTAAGATATATACAAGCAAACTAGGCAAAAATGCAACACAATGAAATAATAAACAAATATTTACAAAAACATAACTATCAAAACTATGAAAATAGTGCGAGGTGTTGAGAAAGAGAAATTCATGCCCTGAAAATTGCGAATCCTCCCCCACACTTAAACGTTGCATGGTCCTCCATGCATGCACTCAATCCGGGGGTGTAGAACTATGAGGCTCCACCTTCAGCTGGTGGGCACTGGGGCTCAGGCTACTGTAGATAGCAAATAAACAAGAATTGAGGAAAAGTAAGATGTGTGGTATGATAAAAGACAATGTGTGTATTCTAAGTGCGCACGGTTTAGAACACACACATTGGCCGGGTAAAAACAATAACCACATACGCAAAAGAAATAGCATGTGTCCTCAATTAAGTAGCCTAGGTTGTCAGTAAACAATAAGCAAGAGATAAGACATAGCGCAGGGGTTCATACGCATAGGGCGTGCCAGCGCTCCCAGCAGAGTGAGTGGTGCGCACACATAAAGCCCATAACAAAGGGAGATGCGGGCACACAAGGCGTGCAAGCGCTCCCAACAGAGGGCATACAGGCTGGTGTGCGTATGGCGCTGTTGCCAGAGGACTTCCAAATGTGTGCCTTATAATTGGTTATTGTGAATATATTTGCCTTTTGTTTCTTTGTTAGTTATTTCTAGTTTTAGGAGTTTAATTTCATTATTTCTTATTAGCTTTTGTTTTTATTTTCTCTTGTTACTATGAGTTTTCACCCTTTTGGCTATGAGTGTGGTTACAATTATATTGTAGGAAGTGGAGATTACAATGAAGGCTTGCATCAAGGATGGGATAATTAAAGATGGGAAGAGCCACAAGGATTTGATCAACACTCTTGGCAACAACCTCCTCCAATGTGCTATGAGCAACAATCATTCTATGATGCATACCATGACAATAATTATGGTGGACCTCTTTGTGACAATCAACAACCACCACCATATACCTATGAACCCCCTCCTCAATATTGCCCTCAACCACTATACTCACAAGCTTTGTTTTACCAAACACCTCCATATGACCCTAATCCATATCCACCACACCAACCACCTTTTGAGCCATATGAACCCTACATAGAGCCACCCAATTCCAATCCAATTACTCCCAAGAACTATCACCTCAATATACACCACCTCCAATGTATGCAAACTTTCAACCACAATATGATCTTAATTATGTTAGCCAAGCGGAACAAGAGTCACAGAATCATTTTAAGGAAGTAATGGATCGACTTCACGAAACCATCCATCAAATAGAGCGAGAGGAAAGCCGAAAAGAACACGAAGCTCTCATGGCTAACAATTCTCAACTTGAGAACAAGGTACTGGGGTGTGTTGTACAACAAGTGGAAAAGATGGAGAGTGTTGAACCGCCACATACTTATCATGATGAACCACCTTCCTATCATGAACCCTTCTTCCCAAGTAATGAACTCTCATATCCACTACAATCTCCAATGGATGACACCCTTGGTGTTCTTCTTCAAGAGCAAAGATAGATGCAAAAGACGACACTAGAGTTCATAGCTACCTTGACCGAGGTAGTAGATAATTTTTCTTCACTGCGCTTCAATGCTCATAGTACCCCCATGGCCGCATGTGGAGAATCTAATGAGGAGCGTAGCATGAAGGATAAATTAGAAACTCCGGTGGAAAGTGAGAGATGTGACTTTGTATTGGAACAATTGGAGGAAGTCATACTTATTGAAGAGGAAGAAGTGGTTGAAGACTTAGGAGATGCTGAACCTCCATGGGAATCTAGAGTTACAGAGTATTCCTCCAAGAAGCTTGAATTTAATGTTGAGGAGGGTAGTGCACAACCTCTAAATCATATTCCCTATGAAGAATTGGATGGAATTGATCAAGAAGGAAGTTCCCTTGGTAATGATGATCATGAATCAAGCCCTCCTAGTAATAAATCTGCTTCCACAAGCGAAATCCTTGAGTTAGAAGAACCTTCTCCTGATGACATTGAAAGCAACGTTGAGGTAGATTCCTCCCAACCTCATATTTATGATTTGAGTGACGGAGAAGAGTTGGATATATTCGGTGAGGAAGAGATTGAATGTGAAGAATCTTCTCAATCTATTGTACTTTATCAGCCAACTGAGCAAGGCCGAGGAATTGTTGATTGACTAACTTATTTCTTACATTGAAATCAAGATCATTGATTAACATCTTAACAACTTCTGGTTTGAGAATAGGAGTGAAAGATATGTTTCTAATATTCTTGAGACGTATTAGATAGTAATCAATTGACCAATCTTTTCTATCTTAATTGTAAATTAATCTGATATAAAGTCACCTTTAATTCTCTTTTAATGAATTGATCATGAAAACTTCTTTCAAGTTATTCTCAACTGTGAATTGATTTAGGTTGCAAATTTAAAAACCATGTAAAAGTATTTTTAGTGAAAGAATAAGGAAAATATCTCATTTTCAAATATTCATTACTTGCCAATTTGCCAATCTCGATGGTGTTTCGAGTCACATGTTCGAATGTTGATTCACCATTTTCTCCTGAAAATTTGGTGAGTGATTTTGGGGTTCTAAAAGCCTCTAAGGAGTTCACCTTGTAAAACATAATCAAGAAAAGGTGAAATAAAATAAGATTGATTTGTGACCCCTATGTTAAATCATGCCCTATTCAATATTGTTCTACAACTTGAGTTATGCTTTGCCCTTAGGCTTGAGTAGTATTGTTTGCTCTTGCCTCATGTAGGACTCTATTTGGATTGTCTCCCTATTCAAAATCACTAGAGGATTATTTTGCCCTATTAGAGGTAGTAGAGGATTAAATGGTCGATTAATTGCTCTAGTAATATCGTCAACACGTCGAGCTACTTGCTATATCCTTTCATTATTATTTTCTATCATGGAATTTAAGATTGTAGTCATCTATTGTGTAAGCATGTTGACTAAGTCATGATGACTATCTTTGATCTATTGCCTAAATACAGCTAGGGACTTAATAGTATTTGATGGTGCAATTCTGACAAGTAACTACCTTAACATTTCTGGAAACACAAAATCTCGTCTTGAAAGGGTCGATATTCGTGGTTGTATCGATTCTATATCCTGTGTTTGAAAAACACCTAGCATTGCCATATTAGCCCAGAGAGATGTAGGTGCAGACCCTAAGTATGAAGGATAAACCATTAAGTGATTATAAGCATTGTGGTTAAACATGGGATTGTAACTACCCTATGTACCCGACAAAGGGTATCCAGGAGGAGACAATGGATTATATAAAGGTTTGTTTTTTATGGCAGGTCCTCCTCCACAACCTACAATACTTGGATTTTTATAAGATGGTAAACAGTTAGATGGTAATTCATATATAAGCCAAGGAAAGGGGAAAGTGAATGGGATTCCTTATGAAACTCTTATTGGATTAGTTCTCCGACTTATACTAGCCATTGGAGATGATGACTCGGCCTCTGGCCTTCTTATAACATCTTCTGCGGGTTGTCCAGAGTCATTATTCTACGTATCCGTTGAGGTGGAAGCTCTATCAAACATTCTTACTAGCTTTCCAATATGCAATTGCATACAACAAGTGACACTAAATTTGCCCAAGGTCCCACTAGGCATGCCAATGCGCTTCGCTTGAGTTTTTTTCGACCCTCGATTGTAAGTGTCAATCAAGTTTGTATCAAAATATCAATTCGAAGAGCGAATATGACTCCTTTAAAAAAGTGAGCTCAACCCAGGACTTACTAACTTAGTGTCCTTAGTATTGAAGTTGGCTTGCAACAACAAATTTCACATGTGATACTTGAGAAAACTTATAATAAAAATAATCTAATAGAATATAACTTGAAAAAGAATGATTACACTGAATAAACTTAATAATTTAAAAGGGTATGATTAAAATAACAAAATAAAATAATAAACAATTCAAAATTTAAGTAGATAAACATACTAAAACAACAAGCAATAAAATAAAATAAAATAAGTTGACTTTAAACACTCACATGAAATAAAAAACATCATTAAAATTGATGGTCAAATCGACAGTTAAGCTGTACATAATATTAAAAATCGACGGCGAAAGTGGTCGCTATTAAGCTTGTTGATTTTTCAAAATTCTAATAAAAGCGACGGCTTATTAAGCCGTCGATAATAATTTGGTAAAATCGACAATATTTCCATCTATAATATGAGTTTGAGAATTTTATGTTTTTACTAAAATCGACAACGTTGTGTTGATATTATTATATAAAATCGACAACATTTCTGTCGATATTTGATTCAACAAAATTGATAATATTTCCGTCTATTATATGAGTTTGAGAATTTTACCTGCTTAATAAAATCGACAACATTTCTGCCAATATTTGATTCAATAAAATTGTCACAATGGCCGTCGATTTAATTATTTAGATACCGAGAAATCTTTGTTAATATTTTTTTTCTTGTATATTTTAAACTTAAAAAACGACAATGCTACAGCCAATTTTAATAGCTATACTTTTTTTAATTATTTTTTTATTTGAAAAATAGTAAATGCAAATAAACTTTTAAATATAGAAATAAAATTTATACAAAATATTAGATAACAAGACAAATAAAATTTTAAATATAAAAATAAAATTAGGGTAATACGAAAGGTTACACCTAGTGTTCAATTATTCTTAGAGTAAGCGTTCACAAACCTTCCAGCTACCATCTGCATGTGGGTTGGATCACTGAATACTTAATAAAAAGTTAATAGAGGGAGATTTAAAAATAGGTTGTAGGGGTGTTATAGCTAGGTACCTTTCTAGCTGCCTCCCAATTTTCATCTTTAATCAAGATGGGTTCTCCATGTTTAACAACCCTTTCCACTAGTCTGTCTGTATAAGTTAGCACAGTATGAAGGTTTCATAAACCAAAAACTAATATAATTTTCTAATACATATGAAAACCAAGAGATGATGATATTCGAGACTACCATTGTCCCTAATGAAAAACCTACTAGTGTGACAGGCTTGGACTATAAATAAAAAGCTACAAAATATATCAGATTATACAGTGAGGCAATAGCATAATCAATCTTTTTGCTGTGATATTAGCTGGTGTTACCTGTTTTCCAGCAAGCCTTTCAGCAAGACATCAGCAAGCACCTTACCTGCCTTGTCTGATCTGTTTCAACAAAGAGGATTACTAGGCTAAATATGATGTAAAAATTTTAAAGAATCAATAAAACGTGATTCATAATTCACAAGATCATATCATTAAGGGAAAGTAATTACACCAAGATATTAAGGAGATTTTTTTAACCTAAATAAAAGAAACAATTTCCTCAGGCGAAGAAAAATTTATCAAAGATGAATGGATCAGAATAGATCAGTAGATATAGATATGATGAAACCATAATATTGAATGGTTAAGATGATGAGTATCGCTAGAAGCCTATAACTGAAGATTCAAAGCAACTAAGCCTCTGTCCTTATAAGAAATTTCTAGGCTAACTGTGTGTGCTGTTTTTGAACAGCCATTAAGGCATTTCTATATGCATGAATATATTTTATCTATTGACAGAAGTGTTACAACCAAGAAACATAACCAACCTATCCACTGCAATTGCCCATCTGTTGTCTATAAAATCAAATGGTGACACAAGGGTACTTAGAATATATCAAATATATTTGACTCTTAAGTAAAAAATAAAATAAAATAAAATAAAATAAAATACAGAGTTCAACAGAGCTACTTGATCTGATCCAGTCTTGGATGGCAATGCTTAGTGCAATCAAAATTTGCGACTCATATTGAAGTACATACCTACACACACAGGATAATAAATACAGCAACTGAAATATTGAAAATGAAACTTTCAACTTAAAGCACATGGGATTTCAAATTCCTCTAAAATATTAAATTAGGCATGCTATTGATATAAAAAAATATAAGGATCACAAACTTAGGTTGTTTTGACAAGTTACATACATTATTCATTTATAGAATAATAATACACTACATAAATGCAACTAAATAATTTTCCATCATTCTCTTTATAACTCTTGTAATTTCCTCTCTTTTCATATCCCATCTTCATCATTATCAACCTTCTCTGATTTCACTGCCACTTTAAGCACATATGTTCATACCTTGGGTCGAGCTATGCGACCCGGGCTAACTGAAGACACGAGCGACCGACCTCTTCAGATTGGATCGCCACTAACCTCTTTCTGAAGAATTCGGCCAAATCACTATAAAGATCCAAGTTGGCCCAAACAAAGGAACAAAGCCTACTCTAAAGGTGGCCAGGCCCTAAAAGATAAGGCAGTTCCCCTAAAAAGATAAGATAAGATAAGATAACTATCTTATCTCAAGGAAGACAACTCAACATTACTATAAATATACTGGAGCACCCAAGTATAACTCATACTCTGATTCTACAAAAAAACCTACCTAAAGCACGTGCTAACTTAAGCATCGGAGTCTCTTGCAAGTACCACCACCCTCCGATGAACTTGGATTAGCAGCACCGCCCAGTTCAACAAGTCAGACGTGATAGCTTCGGCCACAATAGCAGATCTCATCCGAGATCGACCTTCAGTTTCAGGTAACCCTCGGAACATTGGCGGCATTGCCGGGGAACCTGGAAGTCATCCCGTTACCATGGCGGACAACCTCGACAACGATCACAACTCTGGTTTGGAAGAAAGAATGCCGCTTAAAAACACAGATACCATGTCAAAAGACACTCCTCAACCTAACGGAGACAAGCATTCTCCAAACATAGAAATTTTAGATGCCCTCCGAGAATAGCAGGAACGTCTCAAGCAGCTCGAACAGGAGGCCGAACACCAGCGCAAACCTGAAAGAGATCTCTGGAGGGAAACAAGACGACGTCGAGAGTTAGAGGACAAGCTCCTAAAGCTCGAGGCTGACCTTAAATCCAAAACCATTCGATCCAGTCATGAAGATAGCTCCCACAAAGATCAAGACCCATTCACTAAAGAGATCATGAAAAATAAAGTCCCAAAGGACTTTAAAGCTCTTGACATAACCCCATACGACGGCACATCAGATCCAAGCCATCATCTCAGCAATTTTAGAAGTAGGATGTATCTCACGGATGCCTTAGATGCAATCCGCTATAAAACTTTCCCAACCACCTTAACCAAAACGGCAATAAAGTGGTTCGATAGCTTGCCACCAAGGTCAATAGCAAGGTTGTATGACCTCGTTGAGAAGTTCCTAGCCAGATTCTCCATCAAGAAAGACAAAGCCAAACATGCCCCAAGCCTGTTAGAGATTAAGCAAGGAGATCGGGAGAGCCTCCACAACTACATGGAAAGATTCAACAGGGCATGTCTGGACATACAAAGTTTGCCAACAGAAGCAGCTATAATGGGTCTCATCAATGGCCTGCGAGAAGGACCTTTCGGCCACTTAATATCCAAAAAGCACCCAACATCCCTAAACAAGGTACAAGAACAGGCAGAAAAGTATATTAACATGGAGGAGAACTCTCGACTAGGAGAAAATTCAAATCCAGATTCTCCTACCCTCCTTTGGACAAGGATAAAGAGTCTAGAAAAAAAGAAGACCAGCCTACTGAAAAACCTAGAAAATACCACAACTATACTCCACTAAGAGTGTCCCTTGTGGATGTATACATGGAGATATGCAACACTGAGAAGATTCTACCACCTCGCCCAATTAAACACAAAAGAGGATGGGAAATTAGATAGAGTACTGTGAATACCACTAAATCTATGGACACTCTACCAATGAGTGCTTCGACCTAAAGAATGTCATAGAGAAATTGGCAAGAGAAGGGCGACTAGATCGGTACTTAGCCAATAAAGCGGATGAACCAAGAAAAAGAAGAAGGGATGAAGAGGTCGGATGAATTGAACGCCCACCTCACACCCCTGAGAGACATGTTCATATGATCAATGGGGGATTCGCAAGAGGATGGATCTCTAAATCATCCTGCAAAACACACCTTAAAGAGGTATATCATGTCGGAGAAGGAGACAGGTCGCTCAACCTCCCCACTATTACCTTTACCCAAGAAGACGCAACAGGCATCATACCGGGCCATGATGATCCCATGGTCATTACTATCACACTCGCCAATGCTAATCTCCACCGAACATTAGTCGACCAAGGGAGCTCTGCAGATATCTTGTTCAAAACCACATTTGACAAGCTTGGCCTGCAAGAGAAAGAGCTCAGAGCGTATCCGAATAGTTTGTTCGGACTGAGGGACACCCCAATTTAATCACTAGGATACATCTCACTACATACAACTTTTAGAAAAGGAACCCGGTCAAGGACACTAAGCATAGACTACATTGTAGTCGACGTGAACTCAGCTTATAACGCCCTTATAGGTCAGACAATGTTAAACCAAATTACCGTAGTAGTCTCCACTCCACATTTATGCATGAAATTCCCAACTCCAGAAGGGATTGCCATGATAAAAGGAGATCAAAAACTCGTGCGACGCTGTTACAACGAAAGTCTGAACCTTAAAGGTGACCCTAGAGGAGAGGAAATCAATGCCATTGAACTAGGGGGAGTTTGAGCTCGCGAAGAACTTTGTCCACAACCCGAAGGTGAGACCGAAGAAGTCCAGATCGGGTATGCTCAAGATAAAAACAACCATGTAGGAGCCACTAATACAGTTCTTAAAGGACAATGCCAACCTCTTTGCATGGAACGCCGCAGACATGCCCGGCATAGATCCTAAGTTAATGTGCCATAAATTGGCAGTATATCCCGGATCTCGGCTAGTACAATAGAAGCGTAGGAAACTTGGGTCAGAAAGGTCTCAAGCTGTGGAAGAGCAAGTGCAAGCCTTATTAGAGGTAGGATTCATAAGGGAGGTCAAATACCTATTTTGGCTAGCCAACATTGTCTTGGTGAAAAAGTCAAACGGCAAGTGGAGAATGTGTACTGACTACACCGACCTTAATAAGGCCTGCCCAAAAGATCCCTACCCGCTCCTGAACATAGACACTCTAGTGGATGCCTCTTCCGGATACAACCAAATCCCAATGTACCCACTTGATCAAGAGAAGACCTCATTCCTAACCCCAAAGGCAAACTATTGCTATATAGTTATGCCCTTCGGACTCAAGAATGTAGGAGCTACCTACCAAAGACTGATGAATAAAGTCTTTGCTGACCATATCAGGAAACTCATGGAGGTTTATGTAGATGACATGCTGGTAAAAACACAAAGTGAGGAATCATTGTTGTCCGACCTCACCAAAGTTCGACACCATAAGAAAGCATGGTATGTGACTTAATCCCGCAAAGTGCACCTTCGCGATAGAGGCTAGAAAATTCTTGGGCTTCATGCTCACACAAAGAGGAATCGAGGCGAACCCGGATAAATGCCGGGCTATACTCGACATGAAAGGTCGAAGCTACGTCAAAGAGGTACAACATCTCAATGGAAGACTTGCAGCCCTGTCTAGGTTTCTAGCCAGATCATCCATAAGATCTCTCCCCTTTTACGCAACATTAAGGAAGGAAAAGATGTTTGAATGGACAATGGAGTGCGAACAAGCCTTCCAAGATTTCAAAAAATTATTAGGACAACCGCCCATCCTTACTCGACCACGAGAAAGTGAAGAACTCATATTATACCTCGTAGTGGGAAGTCGAGCAATAGCCTCAGCACTAGTCAGAGAAGACGAAAGTGGATAACAACCCATCTACTTCATTAGCAAGGCTCTACAAAGGGCCGAACTAAACTATCAAAAGATAGAAAAGTATGCCTACGCCCTCATACTTACTTCTCGACGACTACACCCATACTTTCAAGCTCACACTATCAGGGTTCGGACCAACTAGCCCATAAAAGGCATCCTACAAAAAACAGACTTAGCTGAAAGAATCCTACAGTAGGCAGTCAAGTTATCCGAATTCGATCTTCAATATGAAGCTTAGACAGCCATCAAATCACAGTACCTGGCTGACTTCATTGCTGGATACACTGACACCCCAGGAACTCCAACGAAATGGAATCTCTACGTGGACGGCTCTTCAAACAAAACCAGAAGTGGCGTAGGTATAATTATAGAAGGTGATCAGGGAACCCAAATCGAGCTATCACTAAAGTTCAAATTCCCTACTTTAAATAATCAGGCTGAATATGAGGCACTACTTGCTGGTTTGAGGCTGGCTAGGGAGGTAGGTGTTCAAAAGCTTACCATCCTCAACGATTCGCAAGTAGTTACCTCACAAATAGATGGGATCTACCAAGCTAAGGATCCCACCATGAAGAAATATCTGGGCAAGATAAGAGAACAACTCGGACAGTTCGGGGAATATGAGGTCCAACATATACCTCGGGAACAGATTGCCCAAGCTGATGCACTTTCAAAACTAGCCAGCACCAAACCAGGGGGCAATAATAGAAGCTTCATCCAAGAAACCGTGCAAAATCCATTAATCTCGGAGGAAGAAAAAGTCCTGACCATATCACGTCAGGATCAAGGATGGATGACTCCCATAATCAACTACCTCAAGTCAGAGATACTTCCCACAGATAAGAAGGAGACGAAAAGGCTAATACGAGAGGCATAGTACTACACCATGGTAGGCGACATCTTATATAGGAGAAGGATCTCAACACCCTTCCTAAAATGTGTGCCGACCTCCAATACAAGGGAAGTCTTGGAAGAAGTACACAGTGGTATGTGTGGCAACCACCTTGGGGCACGAGCTCTTTCTAAAAAAGTACTCCGAGCCAATTTCTTCTGGCCAACCTTGCAAAAAGAAGCAACAGAGTTCGTCAAAACATGCCCACCATGTCAGAAGCATGCTAACTTCCATATCGTTCCACCAGACGAGCTCATCAGTGTTACGTCGCCCTGGCCATTCGCAAAATGGGGGCTTGACCTCCTTGGACCCTTTCCCCAGGGTTCAGGGCAAGTCAAATTTCTCATTGTAGGAATAGACTATTTCACAAAGTGGATTGAGGCAGAGCCCTTAGCTAATGCTACTGCCCAAAGAAATCAGAAATTTTTGTATAGGAACATTATCCCAAGGTTTGGGGTCCCTTACTCCATCACCACAGATAATGGAACTCAGTTCACGGACACAGGTTTTAGGAATTTGGTAGCTGAGTTGAAAATAAAGCACCAGTTCACATCTGTAGAACACTCACAAGCCAACGGACAGGCAGAAGCTGCCAATAAAGTCATACTGGCTGGGTTAAAAAGGATACTACAGGACTCAAAGGGAGCTTGGGCTGAAGAGCTCCCACAAGACATATGGGCATATCGGACAACTCCGCACTCCACCACAGGAGAATCACCCTTTCGACTTGCTTATGGGATGGAGGCAATGATTTTAGTGGAAATAGAAGAAATATCTCCCAAAATGATCTTCTACAATGCAGAGGCCAACTCAAAAATTCAAAAAGAGGAGCTTGACCTACTTCCAGAAGTCCAAGAAAGAGCTCGGAATAGAGAGGAAGCATTAAAGTGTAAAAACCCTAGTTTTTGAAAATCAAATAATTAGTTATTTGTGATTTATTTTACTTACTGATAATTTTATTTTAACAAAATTATTTTACTAAAGGTAATTAAATGGAGTTTCATCATAATTGGAGTTTAAATTAATTAGAATTTTTATATAATCTTTATTAGATATTTGGTATAATTGAAATTATAATTTGATAATTGAAAAATAAGAATAATTGTATAATTTAATTTAAATAAATTCTATTTTGAATGAATTATGTTATTAATTTGAACTCTTAGGAATTAATTTACTAGAAATGATTAGATTAATTTTTATAAATACTTTATGTTTAAGCCAGTTAATATTTATGCACAATTTTTATCATAATTAGTTATTTTATAAATTGAAATTAAAGTTTCGGTGATAGAAGAATAATGAAAAGTTATATCATTTAATTTGAATAATTAAAATTGAGTTTAAACTATATCTTATAAAAATGTCATTAATATGTTCATTTTATATTTTAAATTAGAAATAAGTGATTGAACTTAGCAATATGTTGATAAATAATATTTCTAAATATTTTTAATAGAATATATTTGGTTTTAAAATTACTCTACCTTCCAATTTTATCAAAATATCTATTCATATCTATCCTTATTTCTTTATAAAATTCTAATTTCTAACCCTAATTCCCAAATCAAACTAGAAACCCTAATTTCCTAAATTGAGGAACCCTAACCCTTTCACCCTCACCACACTCAGCCGCACCCCCATTTCTCCTTTCCTTTCCTAAACGTAAAAGTCACTCACACAGAACAGAGAAAGAAGCGCAGAGAGAGTGGGATCCGAGAAAAGAGGGAAGAGCGACGCGGAAGGGGGATTGGCACCGTCGCCGCCTCTGTTCGTCGGGCCCTGCTGCGCCGTCGCCACCGTCTATTGCACCACCACCCCGCCACGTCGCAATCAAGGAGCAAAGTCGCGAGGAGAAAGAGTTCACGAGCGAGAGAGAGAGAAAGACGTGGAGGATGAGAGTCGCGAGCTTGGCACCGCTGCCTCCTCGCACCAGTCACCACCGTTGTCGGTGAAGAGGAGCCGTCGCGGTCCGCCGATGACTAGCCACCATCAAGCTTCGAAGAGAGAGAGAAAGACAGTGTGCAAAGATGAGAGAAAGGGGAAGCCGATTCAGTCACCGCCGCCACACCCAATCGCCATCATTGTCACGGGAGCCTGTCGCTGTCGCTGATAGGAGTTGCCGCCTCTGCTGTTGCGAAGCCGTCGTCTCCGTTAGTTGCTCAGCCTTGTCTCTGTTTTTGGTTCCCCTTTTGTGTGCCAAAGTCACTGCTGCTGTGATGGTGGCCGTGGGGTTGCTTGTGCCTAAACAAAGCTGTTATTGCTGCTGCTCCATTCCTCTGTTCTTTTCAAGTTTTAGTAAGTTGTCCTTGTTCCAAACCCTCATTGTTACCGTTCTGCTTCCATGGTTGATCGAAAATGTTGAGGTGTTAATAATGATAGGGTTATGTCAATACCACTACAAATTGTTTGATGGCATTGCTGTTATTGATTCGGTTTAAAGCTGTTGCTGCTGCAGCTACGAGTTGGAATGAAGTTAGAGCCACGCTTAATTTTGTGGATTTCGACTAGCTGAGGTAGGGGATTTATTTTTAAATTTAAATGTTTTTAATTTAGAATGCCTACAAAGTTAATTGGATAATTGCATATAGTTAATGATGGTTAAGAATTGATAAATGGTAAAATCCGGGAAGTACCCCCGAACTGAATGATCATTGATCTCGGGAAAACCTATAAATTGTAATTTGTTTTAAATGCGGAAAAACCCACGAATTGATAATCATTGATTACAGGAATAACCCATTAACTGTTATATGTTGATCTCGAGTATAACCCACGAACTGAGGATCATGTTTGTTGTTATGTTGATCTCAAGTATAACCCACGAACTGATGATCATGTTTGTTGTTGTAAATTGATCTCGGGGAAACCCACGAACTGAGGATCATTGTTTTGTTTGTGAATTGATCTCGGGGATACCCACGAACTGAGGATCACTGTTTACCCTTGTGCGTATATTATGGGGTCGAGCTTTGCGTCGACTGCTGGTAGTCATGAAGGAGTGGTATTCTTACCACCGACACATATGCACTAAGGACACAAAGGGAAGCCATATCTGGGACATTGTTCCTAGGTAATGTCGGGCTGCAGGGTGTAAACCGACACGTGAGCTCATGGCATGCTTAGGACAAACATGCATCATATTGGTTGCGCATTTACATTTGGTTGTGTTTGCCTGTATTACTTCTCTGTGATTGTGTTGTTTGTCTTATTGTGATTTGTTTATGTGTTAAATTGAGTTTCTTACTTGTGTTAGTAGTTATTGAATGGATAGATATGATTAATATCTATTGTTATGACTGAGAATTAATTATGTGGGTGAAAGATATTTAATATGACAAGTTTTGCGAATGAGATTTGTTTTGGGTTTAGAAGTTTAATGAAGTAATTATTTATCTAAAGTAAGATTAAAAAGTATTTCAAAGGGGTTTGACAAAGATGGTTTATTAAGCAAAGTTAATTATTTGCATGTTAATTATTACTTTTGCGGCATTCCCATTCCCTACTGAGAACGTGTAGTTTGTTCTCACCCCAAAATCTTTCCCCCTTTCAGTGACACAGGTTCGAAGACTCAATTTGAAGCTGCGGACGATTGTTGGACTATATTTATGAGTTAAATATATGAGTTAATTTGCTTTCATAGAGTTCCCTCGTACTTATTGCTTAAGATTTTTATTTTATACAAAGGGATAGGGTTTGTATCTGAGTTTTTTTGAAATCTTTTGTATGACAGATATTATTATTAATAATTATGTGATTATTATTACTTGGTGATATTTGCTATATGATTTTAATTAATAAAAACAAAATTTTCTGGAATTTTCTTAGAAACTAAAACGCAATATCGAATTAATGGCTCAATAGTAAATAGTTAATAAAGGAAAGCAGGTTAGTAACACCTTACTTTTGGTACGATCATGACGTTCTGGAAGTTGGGTCGTTACATAAAGCGTCGAATGGCTCTAAGGTATAATCAGAAGGTTGTCCAACAAAGCTTCACCACCAACGATCTCATCTTAATCCGAAATGACATCGGAGCAGGGAAGCTAGCAGGTAACTGGAAAGGACCCTACTGAGTTGTAGAAGTACTGGGAAAAGGTTACAACAAGGTGTCTGACCTCGAGGGGCGAGAGCTGCCAAGGTCATGGCGTCCCTATAACCTAAGAAGGTACTATAGTTAGAAAGTAATAAAGATCTTAGGTCAAGGTGCACTCTTTTTCCTGAAAAGGTTTTTTAATGTGGCGCCAGGCCAAGATCTACAAAATTGCCTGACTTAGAAGGGTAAGCACTCATATG
The DNA here is from genome assembly GCF_003086295.3 of Arachis hypogaea. Lineage (NCBI taxonomy): Eukaryota > Viridiplantae > Streptophyta > Magnoliopsida > Fabales > Fabaceae > Arachis > Arachis hypogaea. The sequence continues at coordinate 77,276,625 of NC_092038.1, read as the reverse complement.
TATATATTGCTGTTTATATTCCTATTTTCTATTTGAATAAAGTTTTTCAGATTTCCTAAAAAGTTTCCTACCAAGACGCATTAATCTAAGCTCACAAAACGCAAAAATTCATCGTCCGATTACGAAAAGGTCGGCAAGGTGAAAACCAAATTCATCGTCCGATTGCAAAGAGGTCGCCAAGGCGAAAACCAAATTCATCGTCTGATTACAAAGAGGTCGGCAAGGTGAAAGCGTAAAAGCAGATTAATGCAAGAAGTTATAAAAAGTAACCATAAAAAGTGACCTGATGAGGTCTGACTAAAAATGGATTACTAAAAATAACTTAAGAAGGCCCTACAGAGAAGTCAGACCAAGAGAAAGGATCACTAAAAAGGGACGAAGACATCTTACAAAAGGCCAAAGAAAGGCCAGAAATGTTTTGCTGAAAGGTACGAAGTCTTGAAAAAGACACTACTTAAAAAGCAGATGAACAAAGTGAAATGGAGCTAAAAAGTCATCCAAATAAACTACATTTGGAACAGTACCTAAAAAGTTGTTGGAATACGACTAAAAATCTCGCATCAACATCAACCAAAGGAGCGACCCCGCAAAGCAAGCACGACCTCAAGGATAAAAAGGTTGAAAACAGCTTAAGGCTCAAACGTGCTCAACTAAAGGGAGTAGCCTCATTCAAAGGAACAATCCTAAAATATAGTTACAAAGAAGTCGGTTAAACCAACTAAAAAGGTTCTACGGAACACTAAAATCTTAACAAATGAATCACCAAGAGCTCGGACGCCGAGCTGCAAAGATAATGTTTGCCAAAAGCAAAGGGTTAGCAGGTACTAACTCAAAGGACTGCCCGACTCAGCCAATATTAAGTCAAACCAAGGCATGACCACCAAAGGCAAGGGTAAAACACTCACGCAAAGGAGATCAGACCGGAAGGTACTTAAATAAAATATCACAGGGCTGCAAGAAAGTAAAAATCCCAAGTGTGTGGCAAAGGTGTAATTACCATAATAAAACATCAAAGACTCAAAAGGTCGCCTAAAGGTAACCTCAGAGTTTAAAGTAATTTAGCAGAATAAGTTGCAAAGAAGCAACCAAATGTTAAAGAAGTCATCGATGCGTGAGCATCTTATCTATCTTTTTCTTGTAAATTTGCACTTGAATTGTTAAGTTTAATCAAGAATTAATACATTTAGCCACTATGAATGCTACTTTGAGCTGTGTGTAATTCTGTTTATTTCTGGTAGCATTTCGGACAGATTTCGCGAAGTTTAAGCCAAGGCTAGAGAATGGAGAAAACGAAGAATTGTTGCTGACCACTCCACGCTGAACTTAGAGTTTTCCAAGTTCAGCGTGGAACTAATCCTTCATCTAGTCAATTCGGCCTTGTCCACGCTGAACTTAGGATTCTCCAAGTTCAGTGTGGAATCCACACACTAAGGGAGAACCATGAACCATCCCACACTGAACTTGGAAATTTCCAAGTTCAGCGTGGACTCAATGGAACTCAATAAGGACGCCTCTGCTTATCCCACGCTGAACTTGAGGTTTTTCAAGTTCAACGTGGATCCTAACAACCAAGTGGTCCCTAGGCATTCAAGAAAAGCTGCAAATAAAGCCAAATTTATTTTGATTTAATTTTTATTTTATTTTAAAATAGCAAAATATATTATTTAGTTTTAGAAATTATAATTTACATTAATTAGGATTAGATATAAACGGGAAAAGAATCAGCCCTTCAGGCTCATCTCTTCCCTTCTACCTCATTCCAAATTTACAATTTACCAAAATCCTAGTTTTCACTCTGAACCATGAGCAAGTAAACCTCCACTGTTAAGGTTAGGAGCTCTGTTTATTGTATGGATTGATTCTATTATCTTTCTATTTTAATTCATGCACTGATTTATGTTTCAAGAATTATTTTCGTTCTTTATCTTATGAATTTGGGTGGAACGGAAGTATGACCCTCTTTCTAATTGAGTTCTTGTATAACTTGGAAAAGCTCTTTACTTGAACAACAGCTTGAAAACATATTCTCCTAAATTTCTAATTATCTAGACTTAACAGGATACATGACATATAATCCTCTTATATTTGGGTAATTAGGATTTCTGTGGCATATAAACTAGAATTGAACTTCACCCTCTAATTGGAATTAAGTGACCAAGGAATTGGCGGTTGATGAATTTTAAAGGAGACTAAAAAGGTATAAGGAATTAGGGTTTAGTCACCTATAGTTTGCCATGAACTAAATCTTGCATGATTAAAATAGTTAGTAAGAAAATTCAATTCGGAAAATAGATAACTCTGAAGCCTTTAATGTTTCTCCGTACATATTTCACAACCTATTTACTGCTTGCTTTATTAATTTTCTGAATTTACTGTTTAATGCAATTGAGACCCAAACACTCTTTTCTGTTTGTCTAACTAAGCAAATCACTTAACCATTGTTGCTTAATCCATCAATCCTCGTGGGATCGATCCTCACTCACCTGAGGTATTACTTGGTACGACCCGGTACACTTGCTGGTTAGTTTGTGGTTGTAAATTCCACATCAGTCATCCACACAAAGAGTTACAAAAAACAAGTCCAAAAGTCCACAAGTCGGACTGCACAAAGATATAAAAGAAGGTCATCAAGGATCTGAAGTCGCTTCAGCAGTGGCATCTTTAGGAGAGGGAGGTCTGGTCGCAATAGGGAGGTCTGGTCGCAATAGGGAGGGCATTGACAACTCCATCTGGGCCAGTTAGTATTTCTACATCAGGATCAGACCCAGTAGGAGCCACCTCGGCAGTAGAGGCTGAAACCGTAGAAGCCTTGGCTGGTGGCACAGAAGGAGGACCCTCTTCTTCATCATCCAGGGCAGGTACGATCTTGCCGTCCTCTACGACATTGTCTAGACTGAATAAAGTCAGATCGAGCTCAGGGGCAAGAACTCGGACTTGAGCCTTCAAATCTCATCTGCATCAGTCACACAGCCCACCAGATGACATTGGAGCTCGGCATAGTCGGCCTAGGCAAGTTGAAGCCTCTCTCTGGTCTCCAATAACTCGGCATACGTACGGGTGTAGCTCTCTTTGGATTTCTTGGCCATTGATGAGCGGATAATTTATACGCTTTTTTGCATTGTTTTTAGGTAGTTTCTAGTAAGTTCAAGCTACTTTTAGGGATGTTTTCATTAGTTTTTATGTTAAATTCACATTTCTGGACTTTACTATGAGTTTGTGTGTTTTTCTGTGATTTCAGGTAATTTCTGGCTGGAATTGAGGGATTTGAGCAAAACTCTGAAAAAGGCTGACAAAAGGACTGCTGATGCTGTTGGAATCTGACCTCCCTGCACTCGAAATAGATTTTCTAGAACTACAGAACTTCAATTGGCGCTCTCTCAACAGCGTTGGAAAGTAGACATCCAGAGCTTTCCAGAAATATATAATACTCCATACTTTATTCAGAAATTGATGACGTAACTTGGCGTTGAACGCCAAGTACATGCTGCTGTCTTGAGTTAAACGCCAGAAAAACGTCATGATCCGGAGTTGAACGCCCAAAACACGTTATAACTTGGAGTTCAACTCCAAGAAAAGCCTCAGCTCGTGGATAGATCAAGCTCAGCCCAAGCATACACCAAGTGGGCCCCGGAAGTGGATTTATGCATCAAATACTTACTCATGTAAACCCTAGTATCTAGTCTAGTATAAATAGGATAAGTTACTATTGTATTAGACATCTTTGGTCTTAGTTTTGTTTTATTCTTCATCTTAGGAGGCTATTGATCACATTCAGGGGGCTGGCCATTCGGCCATGCCTGAACCTTTTACTTATGTATTTTCAACAGTGGAGTTTCTGCACACCATAGATTAAGGGTGTGGAGCTCTGCTGTACCTCAAGTTTCAATACAATTATTATTACTTTCTATTCAATTCTCTTCTATCCTTATTCCAAGATATACGTTACACTTAACTTTGATGAATGTGATGATCCGTGACACTCATCATCATTCTCACCTATGAACGCGCGTGACTGACAACCACTTCCGTTCTACTCTAGGCCGGGCGCATATCTCTTAGATTCCGCAACAGAATCTTCGTGGTATAAGCTAGATAGATGGCGGCATTCATGAGGATCCAAAAAGTCTAAACCTTGTCTATGGTATTCCGAGTAGGATTCTGGGATTGAATGACTGTGACGAGCTTCAAACTCCTGAAGGCTGGGCGTGATGACAAGCGCAAAAGAATCAAGGGATTCTATTCCAACCTGATTGAGAACCGACAGATGATTAGCCGTGCTGTGACAGAGCATAGGAATGTTTTCACTGAGAGGATGGGATGTAGCCATTGACAACGGTGATGCCCTACATACAGCTTGCCATGGAAAGGAGTAGGAAGGATTGGATGAATGTAATAAGAAAATAGAGATACGAGAGGAGCACAGCATCTTCACACACTTATCTGAAATTCCCACTATTGATTTACATAAGTATTTCTATCCCTTTTATTTTCTATTTATTTATTAATTTTCGAAACCCAAAACCTCTTAATCTGCCTAACTGAGATTTACAAGGTGACCATAGCTTGCTTCATACCAACAATCTCTGTGGGATCGACCCTTACTCACGTAAGGTATTACTTGGATGACCCAGTACACTTGCTGGTTAAGTTGAACGGAGTTGTGTCCACACATAGTTGAAAAAGCAATGAATTTTACAAAATGCAATAACAAAGGAATCACAATTCTGTCCACCAAGTTTTTGGCGCCGTTGCCGGAGATTGTTCGAGTATGGACAACTGACGGTTCATCTTGTTGCTCAGATTAGGTAATTTTCTTTTCAAAAATCTTTTTTCAAAATTTTTCTTTTCTTTTTCGTTTTTCTAACCATGTTTTTCGAAAAAAATTAAAATAAAAATACAAAAAAATTAGAAAATCATAAAAATAAAAAATATTTTGTGTTTCTTGTTTGAGTATTGTGTTAATTTTTAAGTTTGGTCAATTGCATGCTTTTAAAATTTTTCTTGCATTTTTTCAAAAATTTCATGCATTCATAGTGTTCTTCATGATCTTCAAGTTGTTCTTGACAAGTCTTCTTGTTTGATCTTGATGATTTCTTGTTTTGTTAGAGTCCATGCATTAAAGATTTTTAAGTTTGGTGTCTTGCATGTTTTCTTTGCATCAAAATTTTTTTTAAAAAATTATGTTCTTGATGTTCATCATGATATTCAAAGTGTTCTTGGTGTTCATCTTGACATTCATAGTGTTCTTGCATGCATTAAGTGTTTTGATCCAAAATTTTCATGTTTTGGGTCATGATTATGTTTTTCTCTCTCATCTTAAAAATTTCAAAAATAAAAAATATCTTTTTCTTATTTCCCTCCAAATTTTCGAAATTTTGGGTTGACTTGGTCAAAAATTTTTAAAATTAGTTATTTCTTACAAGTCAAGTCAAAATTTCAATTTAAAAAATCTTATCTTTTCAAAATCTTTTTCAAAAATTATATCTTTTTCATTTTTTTTCTATTTTTTGAAAATTTCAAAAATAATTTTCAAAATATTTTCAAAACCTTTTTCTTATCTTTACATCTAATTTTCGAAAATTAGCTAACAATTAATGTGATTGGTTCAAAAATTTGAAGTTTGTTACTTTCTTGTTAAGAAAGGTTCAATCTTTAAGTTCTAGAATCTTATCTTGTAGTTTCTTGTTAGTTAAGTCATTTTAAAAATTAAATCTTTTTTTCTTTTATCTTATCTTTTTCAAAAATGTTATCTTTTTCAAAATTTGATTTTAAAATATCTTATCTAACTTTTTTATCTTCTTATCTTTTCAAAATTTGATTTTAATATCTTTTTCAATCAACTAACTAACTTTTTGTTTGTTTCTTATCTTTTTCAAAACCACCTAACTACTTTTCCTTCTCTAATTTTCGAAAATATCTCATCCCTTTTTCAAAAATTCTTTTTGTTTTAAATTTTAATTTTAAACTTATCTTATCTTTAATTTTTGAAAATTACTAACCCCTTTTTCAAAATTATTTTCAAAATTTCCCTTCTCTTCTCTTATTCTATTTAATTATTTATTTACTAACACTTCTCTTCTCCTCTCTTCATCTAAAAATCCGAACCCGATATATCCTTTGTGTTTGGATTCTTCACCTTTCTTTCTTCTACCCCCTTCTCTTTCTACTAACATAAAGGAATCTCTATACTGTGACATAGAGGATTCCTCTTTCTTTTCTTGTTTTCTTCTCTTTCATATGAGCAAGAACAAGGATAAAGGCACTCTTGTTGAAATTGATCCAGAACCTGAAAGGAGTCTGAAGAGAAAATTAAGAGAAGCTAAATTACAACAATCCAGAAGCAACCTTTCAGAAAATTTCGAACAAGAGAAGGAGATGGCAGCCGAAAATAATAATAATGCAAGGAGAATGCTTGGTGACTTCACAAAGCCAACGTCCAAGTTTGATGGAAGAAGCATCTCCATTCCTGCCATTGGAGCCAACAACTTTGAGCTGAAACCTCAGCTAGTTGCTTTAATGCAACAAAACTGCAAGTTTTATGGACTTCCATCTGAAGATCCTTATCAGTTTTTAACTGAGTTCTTGCAGATCTGTGAGACTGTAAAGACGAATGGAGTTGATCCTAAAGTCTACAGACTCATGCTTTTCCCTTTTGCTGTAAGAGACAGAGCTAGAATATGGTTGGATTCACAACCCAAAGATAGCCTGGACTCCTGGGATAAGCTAGTCACTGCCTTCTTGGATAAATTCTTTCCTCCTCAAAAGCTGAGCAAGCTGAGAGTGGATGTTCAAACCTTCAAACAAAAAGATGGTGAATCCCTCTATGAAGCTTGGGAAAGATACAAGCAGCTGACCAAAAGATGTCCATCTGACATGTTTTCAGAATGGACCATATTAGATATATTCTATTATGATCTATCTGAATTTTCGAAAATGTCATTGGACCATTCTGCAGGTGGATCTATTCACCTAAAGAAAACGCCTGAAGAGGCTCAAGAACTCATTGACATGGTTGCAAACAACCAATTCATGTACACTTCTGAGAGGAATTCCGTGAATAATGGGATACCTCAGAAGAAAGGAGTTCTTGAAATTGATGCTCTGAATGCCATATTGGCTCAGAACAAAGTGTTGACTCAACAGGTCAACATGATCTCTCAAAGTCTGAATGGATGGCAAAGTGCATCCAACAGTACTAAAGAGGCAGCTTCTGAAGAAGCTTATGATCCTAAGAACCCTGCCATGGCAGAGGTTAATTACATGGGTGAACCTTATGGAAACACCTATAATCCATCATGGAGAAATCATCCAAATTTCTCATGGAAGGATCAACAAAAGCCTCAACAAGGCTTTAACAATGGTGGACGCAATAGGCTGAACAATAGCAAGCCATATCCATCATCTTCTCACCAACAGACAGAGAATTCTGAACAAAACACTTCTAATTTAGCCAATCTAGTCTCTGATCTGTCAAAGGCCACTTTCAGTTTCATGAATGAAACAAGATCCTCCATCAGAAATCTGGAGGCACAAGTGGGCCAGCTGAGTAAGAAAGTCATTGAAACTCCTCCCAGTATTCTCCCAAGCAATACAGAAGAGAATCCAAAAGGAGAGTGCAAGGCCATTGATGTGATCAATGTGGCCGAATGCACAAGGGAGGAGGAGGACGAAAATCCTAGTGAGGAAGACCTCCTGGGACGTCCTTCAAGCAAGAAGGAGTTTCCTATTAAGGATTCAAAGGAATCTGAGGCTCATATAGAGACCATAGAGATTCCATTAAATCTCCTTCTGCCATTCATGAGCTCTGAAGACTATTCTTCCTCTGAAGAGGATGAAGATGTAACTGGAGAGCAAGTTGCTCAATACTTAGGAGCTATCATGAAGCTGAATGCCAAGTTGTTTGGTAATGAGACTTGGGAAAGTGAACCTCCCTTGCTCATTAATGAACTAGATACCTGGATTCAGAAAACTCTACCTCAAAAGAAACAAGATCCTGGCAAGTTCTTAATACCTTGTACCATAGGCACCATGACCTTTGAAAAGGCTCTATGTGATCTGGGGTCAGGGATAAATCTTATGCCACTCTCTGTAATGGAGAAGCTGGGGATTATTGAGGTACAACCTGCCTTGTTCTCATTACAATTGGCAGACAAGTCATTGAGACAAGCTTATGGAATAGTAGAGGACGTGTTAGTAAAGGTTGAAGGCCTTTACATCCCTGCTGATTTCATAATCTTAGACACTAGGAAGGAAGAGGATGAATGCATCATCCTTGGAAGACCTTTCCTAGCCACAGCAGGAGCTGTGATAGATGTCAACAGAGGTGAATTAGTCCTTCAATTGAATGGGGACTACCTTGTGTTTAAGGCACAAGGCCATCCCTCTGTGACAAAAGAGAGTAAGCATGAAGAGCTTCTCTCAGTTCAGAGTCAAGAAGAGCCTCCACAGTCAAACTCTAAGTTTGGTGTTGTGAGGCCATAACCAAACTTTAAGTTTGGTGTTAAGATCCCATATCCAAACTCTAAGTTTGGTGTTGGGACTATACAACATTGACCTGATCACCTTTGTGGCTCCATGAGAGCCACTGTCAAGCTATTGACATTAAAGAAGCGCTTGTTGGGAGGCAACCCAATTTTATCTAATTTTTATTTTATATTATTTTATTGTTATTTTGCGTTTTATTAGGTACATGATCATGAGGAGTCACGAAAAAATCATAAAAATTAAAAACAGAATCAAAAATAGCAGAAGAAAAAATTTACACCCTGGAGGATGCACAGGCTGGCGTTCAACGCCAGTAAGATGCATCTGGCTGGCGTTCAACGCCAGAACAGAGCATCATTCTGGCGCTGAACGCCAGAAACAAGCTACATTCTGGCGTTGAATGCCAGGAATGTGCCTAGAGAAGAAAAGATGGCGCTGAACGCCAGCAACAAGCATGAAACTGGCGTTCAACGCCAGAAACATGCTTTACATGGGCGTTGAACGCCCAGAACGTGCACCAATGGGCGTTTAAACGCCAGAATGGGGTGCAAAGGCATTTTACATGCCTATTTGGTGCAGGGATGGAATTCCTTGACACCTCAGGATCTATGGACCCCACAGGATCACCTCAGGATCTGTGGACCCCACAGGATCCCCACCTACTATATTCCCACCTTACCTCCTAATCCTATTTTTGTGATTACTCTTCCCCATGTCACACTTCCCAACACTCTTCACCAATCACCTCAATTCCTCTTCCCAATCACCCCCTTCACCGCTCACATCCATCCACTCTTCCCCATAAACCCCACCTACCTTCAAAAATTCAAAACCATTTTCCCATTGGTGCACGAAATTGTGATCAATACTTTTCACAACTCAAAAACTTGGTGTTCAATACCATGGCATAAACACAACTTCGCACAACTAACCAGCAAGTGTACTGGGTCGTCCAAGTAATAAACCTTACGCGAGTAAGGGTCGATCCCACAGAGATTGTTGGTATGAAGCAAGCTATGGTCACCTTGTAAATCTTAGTTAGGCAAACTCAAATGGTTATGAATAATGAATAAAACATAAAGATAAAGATAGAGATACTTATGTAATTCATTGGTAGAAATTCAGATAAGCGTATGAAGATGCTTTGTCCCTTCCGTGTCTCTGCTTTCCTACTGTCTTCATCCAATCCTTCTTACTCCTTTCCATGGCAAGCTGTATTCAAGGGTTTCACCGTTGTCAGTGGCTACCTCCCATCCTCTCAGTGAAAATGTTCATCGCACCCTGTTACAGCACGGCTATTCATCTGTCGGTTCTCAATCAGGTTGGAAGAGAATCCAGTGATTCTTTTGCGTCTGTCACTAACGCCCAGCCTTCAGGAGTTTGAAGCTCGTCACAGTCATTCAATCATTGAATCCTACTCAGAATACCACAGACAAGGTTTAGACCTTCCGGATTCTCTTGAATGCCACCATCAATTCTAGCTTATACCACGAAGATTCCGGTTAAAGAATCCAAGAGATATCCACCCAATCTAAGGTAGAACGGAGGTGGTTGTCAGGCACGCGTTCATAGGTGAGAATGATGATGAGTGTCACGGATCATCACATTCATCAAGTTGAAGAACAAGTGATATCTTAGAACAAGAACAAGCGGAATTGAATAGAAGAACAATAGTAATTGCATTAATACTCGAGGTACAGCAGAGCTCCACACCTTAATCTATGGTGTGTAGAAACTCCACCGTTGAAAATACATAAGAACAAGGGTTTAAAAGATCTAAAGATTAAAAGATTCCAAAGATCCAATGATTTAAAATACAATAGTAAAATGTCCTACTTATAGAGAACTAGTAACCTAGGGTTTACAGAGATGAGTAAATGACATAAAAATCCACTTCCGGGCCCACTTGGTGTGTGCTTGGGCTGAGAATTGAAGAATTTTCGTGTAGAGACTTCTCTTGGAGTTAAACGCCAGCTTTTATGCCAGTTTGGGCGTTTAACTCCCATCCTTGTGCCAGTTCCGGCGTTTAACACTGGGAATTCTGAGGGTGACTTTGAACGCCGGTTTGGGCCATCAAATCTTAGGCAAGGTATGGACTATCATATATTGCTGGAAAGCCCAGAATGTCTACTTTCTAAAGCCGTTGAGAGCGCGCCAATTGGGCCTCTGTAGCTCCAGAAAATCCACTTCGAGTGCAGGGAGGTCAGAATCCAACAGCATCTGCAGTCCTTTTTAGTCTCTGAATCAGATTTTTGCTCAGGTCCCTCAATTTCAGCCAGAAAATACCTGAAATCACAGAAAAACACACAAACTCATAGTAAAGTCCAGAAAAGTGAATTTTAACTAAAAACTAATAAAAATATACTAAAAACTAACTAAAACATACTAAAAATATACTAAAAACAATGCCAAAAAGCGTACAAATTATCCGCTCATCACCCACCCATTCCCACCCTACATGGCCGAATACACACTACCCCCTCTCCCTATATATACCCTTCCATTCTACTTCATTTTCACACAACACAACCCCTTCTTCTTCACCTAGGCCGAACCTACATCTCTTCCCCTCTACCATATTCTCTTCTTCTTCTTCTTCTTCTTCTTCTTCTTCTCTTCTTTCTTCTATTGCTCGAGGATGAGCAATATTTTAAGTTTGGTGTGTGGTAAAAGCACAATCTTTTTTGTTTTCCACTACCATCAATGGCACCTAAGGCCGGAAAAGGAAAAGGGAAGACAAAAGCTTCCACCTCCGAGTCATGGGAGATGGAAAGATTCATCTCCAAAAGTCATCAAGACCACTTCTATGATGTTGTGGCAAAGAAGAAGGTGATCCATGAGGTCCCTTTCAAGCTCAAGAAGAATGAGTATCCGGAGATTCGACATGAGATCCGAAGAAGAGGTTGGGAAGTCTTAACCAACCCCATGCAACAAGTCGGAATCTTAATGGTTCAAGAGTTCTATGCCAATGCATGGATCACTAAGAACCATGATCAAAGTATGAACCCGAATCCAAAGAATTATCTCACAATGGTTCGGGGGAAATACTTAGATTTTAGTCCGGAAAATGTGAGGTTGGCGTTTCACTTGCCCATGATGCAAGAAGATGAACGCCCCTACACTAGAAGGGTCAACTTTAATCAAAGGTTGGACCAAGTCCTAATGGACATATATGTGGAAGGAGCCCAATGGAGAATAGACTCCAAAGGCAAGCCAGTTCAACTAAGAAGACTGGACCTCAAGCCTGTGGCTAGAGGATGGTTGGAGTTCATTCAACGCTCCATCATTCCTACTAGCAACCGATCTGAAGTTACTGTGGATTGGGCCATCATGATTCATAGCATCATGATTGGAGAGGAAGTAGAAGTTCAAGAGGTCATCTCCAATGAACTCTACAAAATAGCCGACAAGTCCTCCACCATGGCACGGCTAGCTTTTCCTCACCTTATTTGCCATCTATGTTACTCAGCTGGAGTTATCATAGAAGGAGACATCTCCATTGAGGAGGATAAGCCCATCACCAAGAAGAGGATGGAGCAAGCAAGAGAGATCCCTCACGGTTCTCAAGAGATGCATGAGGAAGCTCATCATCAAGAAATCCCTGAGATGCCTCAAGGGATGCACTTTCCTCCTAACAACTATTGGGAGCAACTCAACACCTCCCTAGAGGATTTGAGCCACAATGTGGAACAATTAAGGGTGGAACATCATGAGCACTCCATCATTCTCCAAGAAATAAGAGAAGATCAAAGAGCAATGAGGGAGGAGCAACAAAGGCAAGGAAGGGACATAGAAGAGCTTAAAGACATTATTGGACCTTCAAGAAGAAGACGCCACTAAAGGTGGATTCATTCCTTGTTCTTTATTTCTTTCTGTTTTCGGTTTTTGAATGTTGTGTTTATCTATGTTTTGTGTCTCTACTTCATGATCATTAGTATGTAGTAACCATGTCTTAAAGCTATGAATAAATTCCATTAATCCTTCACCTCTCTTAAATGAATTTCGAATTTTTCCTTGAATTTAATTTAATTATATTGATGTGGTGACAATACTTTTTGTTTTCTGAATGAATTCTTGAACAGTGCATATTTTTGATCTTGTTGTTTATGAATGTTAAAACTGTTGGCTCTTGAAAGAATGATGAACAAAGAGAACTGTTATTGATGATCTAAAAAATCATGAAATTGATTCTTGAAGCAAGAAAAAGCAGTAAAAAGCTTGCAGAAAAAAAAAAGAGAAAAAAAATAGGCGAAAAAAATAGAAAGAAAAAGAAAAAGCAAGCAGAAAAAGCCAATAGCCCTTAAAACCAAAAGGCAAGGGTAAAAAGGATCCAATGCTTTGAGCATCAATGGATAGGAGGGCCCAAGGAAATAAAATCCCGGCCTAAGCGGCTAAATCAAGCTGTCCCTAATCATGTGCTTGTGTCATGAAGGTCCAAGTGAAAAGCTTGAGACTGAGTGGTTAAAGTCATGATCCAAAGCAAAAAAAAAAGAGTGTGCTTAAGAGCTCTGGACACCTCTAACTGGGGACTCTAGCAAAGCTGGGTCACAATCTGAAAAGGTTCACCCAGTTATGTGTCTGTAATACTGGAAAACAAAGTGCTTAGGGCCACGGCCAAGACTCATAAGTAGCTGTGTTCAAGAATCAACATGCTTAACTAGGAAAGTCAATAACACTATCCGAAATTCTAAGTTCCTAGAGAAGCCAATCATTCTAAACTTCAAAGGAAAAAGTGAGATGCCAAAACTGTTCAGAAGCAAAAAGCTGCAAGTCCCGCTCATCTAATTATAATTAATATTCATTGATATTCTGAAATTTATAGTATATTCTCTTCTTTTTATCCTAATTGATTTTCAGTTGCTTGGGGACAAGCAACAATTTAAGTTTGGTGTTGTGATGAGCGGATAATTTATACGCTTTTTGGCATTGTTTTTAGGTAGTTTCTAGTAAGTTCAAGCTACTTTTAGGGATGTTTTCATTAGTTTTTATGTTAAATTCACATTTCTGGACTTTACTATGAGTTTGTGTGTTTTTCTGTGATTTCAGGTAATTTCTGGCTGAAATTAAGGGATTTGAGCAAAACTCTGAAAAAGGCTGACAAAAGGACTGCTGATGCTGTTGGAATCTGACCTCCCTGCACTCGAAATGGATTTTCTGGAACTACAGAACTCCAATTGGCGCGCTCTCAACAGCGTTGGAAAGTAGACATCCAAAGCTTTCCAGAAATATATAATAGTCCAAACTTTATTCGGAAATTGACGACGTAACTTGGCGTTGAATGCCAAGTACATGCTGCTGTCTAGTCTAGTTAAACGCCAGAAAAACGTCATGATCCGGAGTTGAACGCCCAAAACACGTTATAACTTGGAGTTCAACTCCAAGAAAAGCCTCAGCTCGTGGATAGATCAAGCTCAGCCCAAGCATACACCAAGTGGGCCCCGGAAGTGGATTTATGCATCAAATACTTACTCATGTAAACCCTAGTATCTAGTCTAGTATAAATAGGATAAGTTACTATTGTATTAGACATCTTTGGTCTCAGTTTTGTTTTATTCTTCATCTTAGGAGGCTATTGATCACATTCAGGGGGCTGGCCATTCGGCCATGCCTGAACCTTTTACTTATGTATTTTCAACAGTGGAGTTTCTGCACACCATAGATTAAGGGTGTGGAGCTCTGCTGTACCTCAAGTTTCAATACAATTATTATTACTTTCTATTCAATTCTCTTCTATCCTTATTCTAAGATATACGTTACACTTAACTTTGATGAATGTGATGATCTGTGACACTCATCATCATTCTCACCTATGAACGCGCGTGACTGACAACCACTTCCGTTCTACTCTAGGCCGGGCGCATATCTCTTAGATTCCCCAACAGAATCTTCGTGGTATAAGCTAGATAGATGGTGGCATTCATGAGGATCCGGAAAGTCTAAACCTTGTCTATGGTATTCCGAGTAGGATTCTGGGATTGAATGACTGTGACGAGCTTCAAACTTCTGAAGGCTGGGCGTGATGACAAGCGCAAAAGAATCAAGGGATTCTATTCCAACCTGATTGAGAACCTACAGATGATTAGCCGTGCTGTGACAGAGCATAGGAACGTTTTCACTGAGAGGATGGGATGTAGCCATTGACAACGGTGATGCCCTACATACAGCTTGCCATGGAAAGGAGTAGGAAGGATTGGATGAATGTAATAAGAAAATAGAGATACGAGAGGAGCACAGCATCTTCACACACTTATCTGAAATTCCCACTATTGATTTACATAAGTATTTCTATCCCTTTTATTTTTTATTTATTTATTAATTTTTGAAACCCAAAACCTCTTAATCTGCCTAACTGAGATTTACAAGGTGACCATAGCTTGCTTCATACCAACAATCTCTGTGGGATCGACCCTTACTCACGTAAGGTATTACTTGGATGACCCAGTACACTTGCTGGTTAAGTTGAACGGAGTTGTGTCCACACATAGTTGAAAAAGCAATGAATTTTACAAAATGCAATAACAAAGGAATCACAATTCCGTCCACCAGCCATCTCCTCTGCCAGGTTTGCAGCAGCCTCAGCAGTAGTAGCTCAAGATTTTTCCCTTTCCACATCTAGCTTCAACTTAATTACCTTCGCATCAAGCTCATCCTTCAAACCCTTGATTCTATCGAAGTCAGACTTGTCATTTTCCATTAAAGCTTTTGTGGCATTAACGGGAGACTCCATAACAACCCGCGATAAAGCCGCACCAATATTGGCCATCCGAATACTGTTACTTGTAACAAAATCAAGGTGGTGAAGAATAGATACATCATCCAACGGAAGCTTACCATGAGGAGCAGTTAGCTCGGTAGAAAAGCCTACACCATCAAAGTCCTTGGCATTTAGATCGTAAGAACCAAGAGTTTTCTGTCGCTTTGGAGGAGGACCAGCAGCGGTAGAAGAGGAGGCAGCACTGGAAGTCGGTTGAAGAGGGACAGAAGGAATCACACGGACTTGAGGAGTTGGAATGACCTTTCTCGGCCCAGAAGCATCTGAGTTCGGCTTCTTCGAAGGTAGTTGGGAAGACCTTTCTCCAGAAGTCTTCGCTGTCAAATTCTGTGCAGCTATCACTTTCTTCGCCTTATGAAAGGCCTTCATGGAGTCCGTAGATTTCACCATCTCTGCAAACAGAAACCAAGAAAACAAGTCACAAATAGAAAAGGATAAAATTCAACCCCAAAGTAAAACTATAGAAAAGAAGTTGGCCACTACCCAGTTCAGCACGAAGGAGGGAAGGATCTCCTAGAAACCTCTTCGTGTCGAGATAAGGAAGCTCTCCCTATTTCTCCTCTAACACATTCACAAAGGCCTGTTCGACCACATCCAGACTTTCCCAAGAGTACTTAGCCACTACCACATTCTTTTGCCAACATAAGGGGAGGTAGGCTCATTATTCTCATCTAAGAAAAAAGGGTGAACACCCTCAACAGCTCGAATCTTGAAATAGTAATTTTTAAAGTCCCTAAAGGACTCGTCATACATAAAGAACACTTTCTTTCCTTGAGTAGCTCGGAAAGAAATCCAGGAGGCTTTCTTCTTAGCTACCCCAGGCTTTGTCAACACAAAAAGGTATAGGAAAAGAGTTTGGGTAGGTCGGACACCCAATTCCTGGCACAACAGTTGAAAAATCTTTATGAAACCCCATGAGTTCGGATGGAGTTGAGAAGGTCCTACATTACACGACCACAGCAGGTCAGTCTCAAAGGTAGAAAAAGAGATGGTGATACCCATTTGACTAAAAAAGTAGTCATAAGCATAGAAAAAGGGTCGTTCCCCCTAAGTCAAAGAGGAAAAACTAACCGTCTCCTCAGAGTCAGGCAACACCAACTCATAATTCTTCTCCTCATCCCTATCACTACAAATCCTATGGAACCTCTTAAGTCTCACACAGTACTCAGGGTCAGCCACGGTAACATACATTAATAGTATGGAGTCCAGCCAGTCAAACATGCCGTCAGGGATCTTAGTAGACATCTCAACAATGTTTTTTCGGGAAGACATAGGCCAACTATCCCTACAGTGAGAAAAAGAAAAAATGGATTACTACCAAGCAACTCGGACAAGTAAAGAAAACAACTCGGACAATAAAAGGTAATCAGCAAAGTGTTAGATATTGCAGGGGCACCCTTTGGAGGCAACAACAAGGCAAGAATTCAGAAAAGGGAAGTCGACATTCTATGCCCTAAAACCAGCCCTAACACCTCTCAAAGTAAAAAATACAAAAAAAGATCAATTCTTTTTCTGGTAGTAGCTCTCCATACAAACAGCAAAAGACCATCATCATCATAGACCACGCAAAAAATCATCAAGAAAGCTACAACCTTTTTTCTACCAACAGTTCAACAAAAGCTAAAACTTTGTACAAGGATGAAAAGAGAGAAAAACAGCGACAAGAAAAAAGCCATACGAAAAGCAAAACTACCAGAAGGCACACATTTTACTCAAGCAGGAGTGGCAGGGAAAAAGCCACAATGACGATCAAGACGCAAAGATGCAATCTTTTTGTAGAAAGACTCAAAATTTTTCAAGGAAAACTCAAGCAAAAATCAAAACTTTGTGAGAGTGCAACAGTAAAAGCATGCATAAGAAAGATGATCAAAGTACAAGAAAATACCAACCTGCAGAAGAAGGAGCAAGAACGACAACCGCACAGATAGAAGCAAACATGCACCGAGCAGAGCGCCTTCTTCGAGGAAGTAGAAGAGGTAGAAAGATTTGAGGGCGCAAAGGTCAGAAGAGTTATAACAAACAAAGAGCGAAGAGAAAGGAGAGAAGAAATGGAAAAGTGATTCTTTAAAATTCAAAATGAAATGCAAGAGGGAAGAGAGGAAACGATGAAGGTAAATTAATGAGTTTTTTAACCCTCGTACGTTCCCAAGAAAGCGCAACGCGCGCTGCAATTAAAAAGAAAAACGCTTCGCATTCAAGGAGTCCTAGCAGGAGTTATACGGGAGATCAACTAAAGGCAAAATGCTCGAGCTCGACTTCCTTAAAGGGTCGAAGTCTAAAAGACATGACCTTAAGGGAACGATCGAGCCCAAGTAGGGGCACTGTTCATACCCTGGGTCGAGCTATGCGACCCGGGCTAACTGAAGACACAAGCGACCGACCTCTTCTGGTTGGATCGCCACCGACCCCTTTCTGAAGAATTCGGCCAAATCACTATAGAGGCCCAAGCAGGCCCAAACGAAGGAACAAAGCCTACTCTAAAGGTGGCCAGCCCCTAAAAGATAAGGCGGTTCCCCTAAAAAGATAAGATAAGATAACTATCTTATCTCAAGGAAGGCAACTCAACACTACTATAAATACACTGGAGCTCCCAGGTATAACTCATACTCTGATTCTACAAAAAACCTGCCTAAAGCACGTGCTAACTTAAGCATTGGAGTCTCTTGCAGGTACCACCACCCTCCAGTGAACAAGGATCAGCAGCACCGCCCAGTTCAACAAGTCGGACGCGATAGCTTGGCCATAACAGCGGATCTCATCCGAGATCGACCTTCAGTTTCAGGTAACCCTCGGAACAACATCTTTGAGCAACATTGCATTCATTCTCTGCTCAGCAAACAATGGCCATACAATCATGGGAACACCATGGACAACACTCTCTAGAATTGAGTTCCAACCGTAATGACTCAAGAAAGCATTGATCACATTTAATTTTGACATCATTAAATTAACCAGTTAAATAAACGTGACTAGTGGTGGGTTTTGGTAAGGGAAGATTAATGGATCTATATGCTACGAGGCTTAAAGGTAAGTTTATGTTCAAGGATATGTTCTAAGCTAGTATTTGGTCTTGGTAACATGAATTGAAGAAGTGAAGTCGCGCTTTCGGTTACATAAATATCTTGGTATATGATAATGATATGTAAATGAGAAGATATATGTGCGTGACATGTTTTATTTGTGTATAAAGAAAATAAAGTGGGAAAACTTGGTATTCGTTATGAGGAGAAAGTGGAGCATGCTACCTAATCTGTAAGCTGCCTCTCACTACCCATAACAAATTCAAAAGCAAAAGTGATCCATTCATACAATTAAATATTTGGATAATTAGTTTATTTTCTCCTAACAGAATAAAAATGATGTTTATTTGACATATGACTTCAGCCAAGTCACACATAAAAATATTTGGATAATTAGTTTTTCAAAAATAGTTCAACTCAACATGTAAAATTTCAAAACCGAAATTCTTAAACATATACCTTAACAGAATAATCAAAGCGAGCATCATTAGCATCTACTATATTGAGTCTATATGAAATTATTCATAGATCTACAAGTCACATAATCAAAAGAATTATTAGCATAAGGGACTACAAGAATAATATTTGATAACTCAATACCTCAAGAATAATTAAGGACTACAAGCATGTCGAACGACTTAATAATAACAAGAATACAATAGTTGAGCATACATTACATATCATAACTACCTAAAACAAAATTTATCAAGACATTTTCAACTGTATGCCTCGTTTAACTATGGCAGTCATTGATGAGCGGATATTTTATACGCTTTTTGGTGGTATTTTCATGTAGTTTTTAGTATGATTTAGTTACTTTTTAGTATATTTTTATTAGTTTTTATGCAAAAATCACATTTCTGGACTTTACTATGATTTTATGTGTTTTTCTTTGATTTCAGGTATTTTCTGGCTGAAATTGAGGGATATGAGCAAAAATCTGATTTAGAGGCTGAAAAAGGACTACAAATGCTGTTGGATTCTGACCCTCCTACACGCGAAATGGATTTTCTGGAGTAATAGAAGCCCAATTGGCGCGCTCTCAATTGCGTTGAAAAGTAGACATCTTGGGCTTTTCAGCAATGTATAATAGTCCATACTTTTCCCGAGATTTGATAGTGCAAACTGGCGTTTTAAAGCTAACTTTTTACCCTTTTTTGGCGTTAAACGCCAGAACTGGCATAAAAGTTGGAGTTAAACGCCCAAACTGGCACCAAAGCTGGCGTTTAACGCCAGGAATAGCCTCTACACGTGAAAGCTTCAATGCTCAGCCCAAACACACACCAAGTGGGCCCCGGAAGTGGATTTTTTCTCTATCTATCTTAGTTTACCCATTTTCTGTAAACTAAGTTACTAGTTTAGTATAAAAACTACTTTTAGAGATTCATTTTGTACCTCATGACATTTTACATCTGATAAATCCCATTTGTAGGGTTTATCATGTATTGATTTTTGGGGATTTTATCACCTTTTATCCACATTTATTCAATGAAATAGCATGGTTTTATAACTTCTCCCTTATTTGTGCTCAAGAGTGAAAACATGCTTTTTAGGTCTTAAAATAGTTAAATTTAATTTACCTTTATTCTATTAGATGCCTTGATATGTTTGTTAAGTGATTTTAGATTTAGGAGGCAAGGATTGGATCAAGGGAATGAAGGAAAAGCATGTAGAAATGGTGAACTCATGAAGAAATGAAGGAATTGCAAAAGCTGTCAAGCCGACCTCTTCGCACTCAATTGACCATAACTTCAGCTATAGAGGTCCAAATGATGCAGTTCTAGTTGCGTTGTAAAGCTAACATCTGGGGCTTCAAAATGATATAAGATTTGCCATATCTGCATCGCGCATAGGGGCACGCACGTGCACGGTACGCGGACGCGCCGATTTGCATGTGATTCATTAAATGCAAATTCATGGCCAGCGAATTCTAAAGCCTTGTGGGCCCAATCCAACTCATTTTGAATGCTATTTAAGCTAAGGATTAAAGGGGAATTGACATACTTTACATACTTTTGATCATTAGTCATAGTTTAGTTTTTAGAAGTAGTTAAAGTTAGTTTTTAGAGAGAGAAGCTCTCTCTTCTTTCTAGAATTAGGATTAGGATTAGGTTAGAGTTTAATCTTTACTTCCATCTACTTTTACTCTTCAATTCCTTGCTGTTGCAATCATCATTCTTCTATTCTTTTGTTGTAATTTCTCTTACTTTATTTTTATACTTTGTTGTAGATCTACTCTTGTTCCTTCTCTTTTCTTTCAATTCAATTTGAGGTAATTCATAATAATTGTGTTTCTTTTGATTGTTGTTGTTAATTCCTTGCGATAATTGTTGTTAGATTGTATTCTTGTTGTCAATTTGCTTTGCTTTTC
This sequence comes from Arachis hypogaea, assembly GCF_003086295.3. NCBI lineage: Eukaryota > Viridiplantae > Streptophyta > Magnoliopsida > Fabales > Fabaceae > Arachis > Arachis hypogaea. Next base: position 77,255,978 of record NC_092038.1, on the reverse strand, counting down.
TTTTGTACCTTCCAAGTGTTTGATGAAATGCTTGGTTGGATTTTAGTATAGATTTTGTTCCTCTTGGCTTTGGTTGAGTAACTAGTGACTATTGAGTTATCTAATTCCTTTGTTGATTGATAATTAGAAGTTGCTAATTGATTTGAATGCCTCTAACGCTAGTCTCTCCTTTAGGAGTTGATTAGGACTTGAAGAATCAAATTGATTCATCCACTTGACTTTCCTCCATGGTTAGAGGTTAACTAAGTGGGAGCAATGAACAGTTTGTGGTCATAATTGAGGAGGATAACTAAGATAGGATTTATAGTTCTCATATCTTGCCAATAGCTTTGTTAGTTGTTAGTTTATTTTCTTTGCCATTTGTATTTCTTTTCTAAAATTCCAAAAACCCCAAACATACCTCATAACCAATAACAAGACACTTTATTGCAATTCCTAGGGAGAACGACCCGAGGTTCAATACTTCGATTTATAAATTTAGGGGTTTGTACTAGTGACAAATAAATTTTTTCATGAAAGGATTATTGTTGGTTTAGAAACTATACTTTACAACGAGACTTCATTTGTGAAATTCTAAACCGTCAAAAATCCAATCATCAACATATGAATTTGTATCTTTTATGGCATGAGTCTCTAAACCCCATGGTTGGGGTGAGGAGCTCTGCTATGTCTCGATGGATTAATGCAATTATTTCTATTTTCTATTCAATCACGCTTGTTTCTATTCTAAGATATTCATTCGCATTTCAACGTGATGAATATGATGATCCGTGACACTCATCACCATTCTCAACTTATGAACGCGTGCCTGACAACCACTTCCGTTCTACCTTAGATTGAGTGTGTATCTCTTGGGTTCTTGGTTCACGAGTTTGATTGCCTCTCCTGACAACAGAGCGTTCAAATCTATGAAACCAGAGTCTTTGTGGTATAAGCTAGAACCAATTGGCAGCACTCTTGAGTTCTGGAAAGTCTAAACCTTGTCTGTGGTATTTCGAGTAGGATCTGGGAAGGGGTGACTGTGACGAGCTTCAAACTCACAAATGTTGGGTGCAGTGACAATGTGCAAAATGATCAATGTATCCTATTCCAGTACGAGTGAGAACCGACAGATGATTAGCCCTATGTAACCCGTAGTTGGACCATTTTCACTGAGAGGACGGATGGTAGCCATTGACAACGGTGATCCACCAATATACAGCTTGCCATGGAAGGAACCTTGCTTGCGTGAAGAAGACAGAGCATCTCCAAGACCTCAAGTTGTTCCTCATTATTGAATCACAAGTACTTTTTATTTCATGTTATTCATTCTTCATAAACAAAAATCATTTTTTATCATTAATCTTCTGACTAAGAGTTACAAGACAACCATAGCTTGCTTCAAGCCGGCAATCTCCGTGGGATCGACCCTTACTCACGTAAGGTATTACTTAGACGACCCAGTGCACTTGCTAGTCAGCTGCACGAAGTTGTGTATCACGATTTCGTGTACTAAGTTTTTGGCGCCGTTGCCGGGGATTGTTCGAGTTTGGACAACTGACGGTTCATCTTGTTGCTTAGATTAGGAATAATTTATTTTTGTTGGTTTAGAGTCACTAAATTTGAGTCTTTTGTTTGGGTTTAGTTTCATGTTTTAAGTTTGGTGTCTTTTTTGTGTTCTTATTTTCTTTTAATTTTCGAAAAAATTGTGTTTAGTTTTCTGAAAATTCTAAGTTTGGTGTCTTTTGTTGCTTACTATCTTATACATTTTCGAATTATTAGTGTTCCAAGTATAAAAATTTTTAAGTTTGGTGTCCTTTGTGTTCTTATTTTCTTAAAAATTTTCAAAATTTGTTCTTGGTGCTCATCTTGATCTTCAAAGTGTTCTTGGTGTTCATCTTGACATTCAAAGTTTTCTTGTTTGTTCCCATTGTTTTAATCTAAAAATTTCAAGTTTGGTGTCACTTTGTTGTTCTTCTCTCTCCACTTTAAATTCAAAAATAAAAAAATGTTTTTCCTTTAATTCCTCATAAAATTTTGAATCCCTTGGGTTGACTTGGTCAATTTTTTTTTAAAATCATATCCTTTTCACAATTTTCTAACTACTCTCTCTCTCTCTCTCTCTCTCTCTCTCTCTATTTTTTGAAAATATTCTACAAAATTTTTCAAAATCTTTTTAATTAATTAATCATTTTAGTTTTCAATTTCCTTTTATTTCAGTTTTTTTACAATCCAATCATCTCCTTTTCTCCATCATGGACCTAAGTGGAAATGAACAGTCCAGAAGGACTTTGGGGTCATATGCTAACCCCACTACTTCTTCATATGGGAGTATTATCTGTATACCTCCTATAAGAGCTAACACTTTTGAGCTAAATCCTCAGCTCATTATCATGGTGCAGCAAAACTGCCAGTATTCCGGTCTTCCACAGGAAGAGCCTACTGAGTTTCTGGCACACTTCTTACAAATTGCTGACACATTACGTGATAAGGAAGTGGATCAGGATGTCTATAGATTATTGTTGTTTCCATTTGCTGTGAAAGACCAAGCTAAGAGGTGGTTAAATAACCAACCCAAAGCCAGCATAAGAACATGGAAACAGTTATCAGACAAATTCCTGAATCAATATTTCCCTCCAAAAAGGATGACACAGCTAAGGCTGGACATCCAAGGCTTTAACCAAGAGGATCATGAATCTCTTTATGATGCCTGGGAGAGGTACAGAGAGATGCTAAGGAAATGCCCCTCTGAAATGTTTTCAGAGTTGGTGCAGTTAGACATCTTCTACTATGGGCTTACAGAAAAAGCCCAGATATCTCTAGACCACTCAGCTGGTGGATCTATACAAATGAGAAAAACAATTGAAGAAGCTCAAGAGCTCATAGATATAGTTGCTAGAAATCAGCATCTGTACTTAAGTAGTGAGTCCTCCATGAAAGAAGAAGCTAAGGTAGTATCCACTGAACTTAGTCCTCCAAAACAAGTTGCTGAATTCAATAAGCAATTATTATCTAACAGAACAGCTAGCATAATTTAAGGCAATGCTACAAGAAACCAAGGATGTTAACCAAAGTTTGGAGAAACAATTGAATCAAACAAAACAGCAGTTATCCAGACAAATAACAGAAGAATGCCAAGCTGTTCAATTAAGGAGTGGGAAGACATTAAATGTCTCAATTCAAGACAACAAAAAGTCAAGGAATGAACAACCAATAGAGGATGAGCAAATTACTTCCCAAAATCCCTCTGAGGACAGTAAGAGCCCCGAGAGGAATAATTCTGGCGTTCGAACGCCAGAAAAGGGTGAAAAATTGGCGTCAAACGCCCAGTGGATGCCCATTCCTGGCATTCAAATGCCAGAAAAAGGTGAAAAACTTGCGTTGAACGCCCAATCCATGACCAGTTCTGGCGTTCAAACGCAAGAAAAGGGTGGAAAATTGGCGTTAAATGCCCATCCAGCCCCCAATCCTGGCGTTCAAATGCCAATGAGAGATCAGACACCTGCAAGTGCTGATAGTAACCCCTCTAAGAAGGCTTCTCCAACCACCTCTGTAGGAAATAAACCTACAGCAACTAAGGTTAAAGAATACAAAGTCAAGATGCCTTATCCTCAAAAACTCTGCTAAGCAGAATAGGATAAACAATTTGCCCGCTTTGCAGACTATCTCATGACTCTTGAAATAAAGATTCCGTTTGCAGAGGCACTTGAGCAAATACCCTCTTATGCTAAGTTCATGAAAAAGATCTTAAATCATAAGAAGAATTGGAGAGAAACTGAAAAAGTTCTCCTCACTGAAGAATGCAGTGCAATCATTCGGAAAAGCTTACCAGAGAAGCTTAAAGACCCAGGAAGCTTTATGATATCATGCACATTAGAGGGTACTTGTACCAAGATAGCTCTATGTGATCTAGGAACAAGTATCAACCTGATACCTGCATCCACTATCAGAAAGCTTGGTTTGACTGAAGAAGTCAAACCAACACGGATATGTCTCCAGATTGCTGATGGCACTATTAAAATGCCATCAGGCGTGATTGAGGACATGATTGTTAAGGTTGGGCCATTCGCCTTTCCCACTAACTTTGTAGTACTGAAAATGGAGGAGCACAAGAGTGCAACTCTCATTCTAGGAAGACCTTTCCTAGCAATTGGACGAACTCTCATTGACGTCCAAAAAGGGGAAGTGACCCTGAGAGTCAATGAGGATGAGCTTAAGTTGAATGCTGTCAAAGCTATGCAGCATCCAGACACATCAAAAGACTGCATGAGAGTTGATATTATTGACTCCCTGGTGGAAGAAGTCAATATGACTGAGAGTCTCGAAAAAGAGCTAGAGGACATCTATAAAGATGTTCAGCTTAATCTGAAGGATTCAGAGAAAACAGAAGAACCTCTAATAACTCCTCATAAGGAGGAGAAGCCTCCTAAACCCGAGCTCAAACCACTACCACCATTCCTAAAATATACATTTTTGGAAGAAGATGACACTTTTCTAGTGATCATATGCTCTGCTTTAGATCCACAGGAAGAGAAAGCACTGAATCAGGTGCTAAGGACACACAAGACAGCTTGTGGGTGGTCCATAAGTGATCTTAAGGGCATTATCCTAGCCAGATGCATGCACAAGATCCTATTAGAGGATAATGCCATGCTAGTGGTTCAACCACAGAGGCAGCTGATTCCAGCCATGAAGGAGGTGGTGCAGAAAGAGGTCACTAAATTACTAGAGGCTGGGATCATTTATCCTATTTCTGATAGCCCCTAGGTGAGCCCTGTTTAAGTTGTCCCCAAGAATGGAGGCATGACAGTGGTTTACAATGAAAAGAATGAACTGGTTCCTACAAGAACAGTCACAGGGTGGCGCATGTGTATTGACTACATAAGGCTCAATATAGCCTCCAAAAGGATCATTTTCCTTTACCATTCATAGACCAAATGCTAGAAAGACTAGCAGGTCATGACTATTACTGCTTTTTGGATGGCTATTCAGGCTATAACTAAATTGCAGTAGATCCTCAGGATCAAGAGAAAATAGCATTCACATGTCCACCTGGAGTATTTGCCTACAGAAGGATGCCATTTGGTCTGTGCAATGCACCTGCAACCTTTCAGAGATGCATGCTCTCTATTTTCTCTGATAGGGTGGAAAATTTTCTGAAAGTCTTCATGGATGACTTCACAGTATTTGGAGACTCATTCAACTCCTGTCTTGATCATCTAGCACTTGTTCTGAAAAGGTGCCAAGAGACTAACCGGGTTTTAAACTGGGAAAAATGTCACTTTATGGTGACTGAAGAAATTGTCCTTGGGCATAAAATTTCGAACAAGGGAATAGAGGTGGATCAAGCTAAGGTAGAGGTAATTGAGAACTTACCACCACCTGCCAATGTTAAGGCAATCAGAAGCTTTCTGGGGCATGCAGGATTCTATAGGAGGTTTATAAAGGATTTTTCAAAAATTGCAAAACCTCTAAGAAATCTGCTAGCTGCTGATACACCCTTTGTCTTTGACACAGAGTGTCTGCAGGCGTTTGAGACTCTAAAAGCTAAGTTGGTCACAGCACCAGTCATTTCTACACCAGACTAGACATTACCATTCGAATTAATGTGTGATGCCAGTGACCATGCTATTGGTGCAGTATTAGGACAATGGCATAACAAGCTTCTGCACGTCATTTACTATGCCAGTCGTGTTTTGAATGACGCACAGAAGAATTACACAACCACGGAAAAAAGAGCTACTTGCAGTGGTTTATGCCATTGACAAGTTTAGATCCTATTTAGTAGGATCAAAAGTGATTGTGTATACTGACCATGCTGCTCTTAAATATCTACTCACAAAGCAGGATTCAAAACCCAGGCTCATATGATGGATGTTGCTTCTGCAAAAGTTTGATATAGAAATAAGAGACAGAAAAGGGATAGAGAACCAAGTAGCAGATCACCTGTCCCGAATAGAACCAATAGAAGGGGCGTCCCACCCCTCTACTGAGATCTCTGAAACCTTCCCGGATGAGCAACTCTTTGCCATTCAAGAAGTACCATGGTTTGCAGACATTACAAACTATAAAGCGGTAAGATTCATACCCAAAGAATACAGTAGGCAGCAAACAAAAAGATTAGTTACTGATGCAAAGTACTACTTTTGGGACGAACGATATCTCTTTAAGAGATGTGCAGACAGAATGATCCGTAAGTGTGTGCCCAGAGAAGAGGTACAGTTGATCATATGGCATTGCCATGGATCACAATATGGAGGACATTTTGGAAGTGAGCGGATAGCAACAAGAGTTTTCCAATGTGGTTTCTACTGGCCTATTCTCTATAGAGACTCCCGAGAATTTGTACGTATCTGTGACAGTTGCCAAAGAGCTGGTAATCTGCCTCACAGTTATTCCATGCCTCAGCAAGGGATCTTAGAGATTGAGTTGTTTGATGTATGGGGTATTGACTTCATGGGGCCTTTCCAACCATCATACTCAAACACTTACATTCTGATGGCAGTAGATTGTGTATCTAAATGGGTAGAGGCAATTGCCACACCCACTAATGATACTAAGACAGTGATGAAGTTTCTCCAAAAGCACATCTTCAGCAGATTTGGTGTCCCCAAAATACTAATCAGTGATGGAGGAACTCATTTCTGTAATAAGTAGCTTGACTCTGTTCTGATCTGATATGGAATTAACCACAAAATGGCAACTCCATATCATCCACAGACAAATGAGTAGGCTGAAGTCTCAAATAAAGAACTAAAATGAATCCTGGAATAGTCTGTAAGTACCCGTAGAAAGAATTGGGCAAGGAGTCTGGATGATGCTCTATGGGCATACAGAACTGCATTCAAAACTCCTATAGGGACCTCTCCATACCAGCTTGTGTATGGAAAAGCCTGTCACCTACCAGTGGAACTAGAATAAAAGGCCTATTGGGCAACCAGATTCCTAAACCTTGATGCCAAGTTAGCTGGAGAGAGAAGATTGCTCCAGTTGAATGAGCTAGAAGAATTCAGACTCTATGCATTCGAAAATGCAAAAATTTACAAAGAGAAAGAAAAAAGGTGGCATGACAAGAAATTGTCATCCAGAGTCTTTGAGCCAGGATAGAAGGTTATGCTGTTTAACTCTAGGCTCAGATTGTTCCCCGAAAAATTAAAATCCCGATGGAGGGGACCATATATGATCACAAGCGTGTCACCATATGGATATGTAGAGCTTCAGGATGTTGACTCTAATAAAAAGTTCATTGTTAATAGACAGAGAGTCAAACATTATCTTGAAAGCAATGTTGAGCAAGAATGCTCAAACTTGAGACTAGACTAAAGCTTAGTAAAAGTCCAGCTAAAGACAATAAAGAAGCGCTTGCTGAGAGGCAACCCAGTCATTAGCAAAGGTTCTTGTTATTTAAATAATAATTATAGGAGTTTGATATAAATTATCTTTAAGGTTGATTGTCTAAATGCAGAAGTTCACAGAGTTACAGAAAGATTCAGAGCACAAAGTAGAGAAAAAAAGCTCACTGGCTCGAAAATGCCAGTAGGAGGTATTTTGGGTGTTAAACGCTAGAATGGGTATCATTCTGGGCGTTTAACGCCAGTAAAGATACCTTTTTGGGCGTTAAACACCAGAATGGGCACCATTCTAGGCATTTAACGCCATAATTGCAGCATCCTGGGCGTTTAGAAAAACGCCCAGTGACAAAAGATTTCTGGCGTTTAACACCAGCCAGGGTACCTGGCTTGGCGTTAAACGCCCAAAATGGCCAACAAATGGGCGTTAAACGCCAGAATGGATACCATTCTGGGCGTTTAACGCCAGAAAGGATAGGGGGAGGAGATTTTGCTTTCACTTCAATTTTTTTAAATTTTCATGTTTTAATTCATAATTTTTTGCATAAACATGTTACAAACTTTCATCTCTCAAATTCAATTTTCAAAAATTTAATAATCTTCTATATTCTTTTTAATTTTCTTTCAAAATCTCTTTCAAATCTTTTTCAAAAACTCATTTATCTTTTCTAATTCTTTCCAAATCTTCTGAATTTTAAATCTCATCTTTTTTCATATCATGATTCATCTTTTACAAATCATATCTTCCTATCATATCTTTTTCAAAATTTTTCAAAACCCACCCCCTCCCTTTTAAATACATGTTCGGCCATCCCATACCTACACCATTCAAATCTATCTCCCCCTCTATTCCTCTCATTTCCTTTCTTTTGCTTGAGGACAAGCAAACCTCTAAGTTTGGTATATTTTTCTATGATCACTAACCAAAAACTCACTAAGATCATGGCTCCTAAAGGAAAACAAACCACTTTGGAATCAAGAGAGGTTCTTAACCAAAGAACATGCAGACCATTACCATAAAATAATGGGTTTGAGGTCAGTGATCCCGGAAGTTAAGTTCGATCTGAAAGAAGACGAATATCCGGAGATCCAAGAACAAATTCGAAACAGAAGTTGGGAAATCCTAGCTAATCCTGAGATAAAGGTTGAAAGAAATATGGTCCAGGAATTCTACTTAAATCTGTGGTTAACAGATAAGCAGAGAATGACGGGAACTGCCTTCCATACCTTTTGAACTATGGTCAGAAGGAAGACTATTTACTTTCACCTTGACAAAATAAGAGAGGTCTTCAAGCTGCCTCACTACAAGATGATCCAGAATCCTTTAATAGGAGAATGGTGAGAGTAGATAAGCGCTTGGACCAAGTTCTAGAGGACATATGCCTCCCTGGAACTAAGTGGATAACCAACTCAAAAGGTGTCCCAAACCAACTCAAGAGAGGAGATCTCAAACCAGTCGCTAGGGGCTAGTAGGACTTCATTGGGCATTCTATACTGCCCACTAGCAACCGCTCTGAGGTCACTGTCAAAAGAGCAGTGTTGATTCATTGCATTATGCTGGGAAACGAAGTGAAAATTCATCATCTGATTTCTTGTGAGATTTACACAATTGCAAATAAGAACTCCACTAAAGCCAAATTGGCTTACCCAAGCTTAATCTCTCTGCTATGTAAAGATCCTGGGATAAAGATGGGAGTGGATGAGTTTATCTCAGTCGAGCATCCAATCACCAAAAAGTCAATGGAGGGACAACAAGTACACGACAACTCCATCAAGAGGAGGGCACAGGAGTTCCTCCCAGAAATCCCTCAAATTGATTACTGGGCCCGCCTAGAAGCATCTGTCACCAAGCTGCAAGAAGCTATGGATCAAGTTAAGGAAGAACAGCAAAATCAAAATAGCATGCTCTGCAAGCTGCTTAAGAAACAAGAAAAGCAAGGGCGTGAGCTACAGAAGCTGAAGCGCCAGAAGCTCTCCTTTGAGGGACCAGACACCCCACAGATTGAAGGAGCACCTATCTCCCAAAATAAAGGTTGTTGAGTCCTAATCTTAAATCTGTGATAACTTTTATTATTAGAAACATATCTTAAGAATTACATAAGTATTAGAAATTAGGTTCTTTATTTTTATTTTTATTTTTATTTTTATTATTATCTCCAAGTAAGCTATAATTTGTTCTTCTCATCATTACTAAACACGAATAAAATAGTAGATTTTCTCTAGAGTAAGGAGGCAGTTATTTCAAGTTTTCAATAAGAAAAATTATAATTATTTTTATGTGGTGACAACACTTTTTGTCCTCTGAATGAATGCTTGAATACTGCATATTTTTTATAGTGAAATTTATGAATGTTAAATTTATTGGCTCTTGAAAGAATGATGAAAAGAAAGAGAAATGTTATTGATAATCTGAAAAATCATGAAATTGATTCTTGAAGCAAAAAAAGCAGTGAAAAATACAAAAAAAAATTGGCAAAAAAAATAAAGCAAAAAAGTAAAAGAAAAAGCAAGCAGGAAAAGCCAATAGCCCTTAAAATCAAAAGGCAAGGGTAAAAAGGATCCAAGGCTTTGAGCATTAATGGATATGAGGGCCCAAGAAAATGAAATCCTGGCCTAAGCAGCTAAATCAAGCTGTCCCTAACCATGTGCTTGTGTCATGAAGGTCCAAGTGAAACGCTTGAGACTGAGTGGTTAAAGTCGTGATCCAAAGCAAAAGAGTGTGCCTAAGAACTCTGGGCACCTCTAACTGGGGACTCTAGCAAAGCTGAGTCACAATCTGAAAGGTTCACCCAGTTATGTATCTATGGTATTTATGTATCCTGTAGTATTACTGGAAAACAAGATTCTTGGGGTTACAGCCAAGACTCATAAAGTAGTTGTGTTCAAGAATCAACATATTAAACTAAGAGAATCAATAACACTATCTAAATTCTGAGTTCCTATGGATGTTAGTCATTTTGAGCTTCAAAGGATAAATTGAGATGCCAAAACTATTCAGGAGCAAAAAGCTACTAGCGCCACTCATCTAATTAGAATCTGAGCTTCACTTAAAACTCTGAGATGTATTATTGATGAGTGGATAATTTATATGCTTTTTTGCATTGTTTTTAGGTAGATTTTAGTATAATTTAGTTAGTTTTTAGTAAATAATTATTAGTTTTTAAGCAAAAATCACATTTCTGGACTTTACTATGAGTTTGTGTGTTTTTCTGTGATTACATGTATTTTTTGGCTGAAATTGAGGGACCTGAGCAAAAATCTGATTCAGAGGCTGAAAAAGAACTGCAGATACTGTTGGATTCTGAACTCCCAGCACTCGAAATGGATTTTTTGGAGCTACAGAAATCCAAATGGCGCGCTCTCAACTGAGTTGGAAAGTAGACATCCTGGTCTTTCCAGCAATATATAATAGTCCATACTTTGCTCGAGTTTTGATGATGCAAACTGGCGTTCAAACACCAACTTCCTGTCCTATTCTGGCGTTAAACGCCAGAAACAGGATAGAAACTGCAGTTAAACGCCCAAACTGGCATAAAAACTGGCGTTTAACTCCAAGAAAAATCTCTACACATGAAAACTTCAATGCTCAGCCCAAGCACACACCAAGTGGGCCCATAAGTAGATTTCTGCATCATTTACTTATTTCTGTAAACCCTAGTAACTAGTCTAGTATAAATAGGACCTTTTACTATTGTACTGACATCTTTGGATCTTGACATATCATCTTTGGAACATTTTTCCTTAGACTTGGAGGCTGGCCATTCGGCCATGCCTGGACCTTCATCAATTATGTATCTTCAACGGTGGAGTTTCTACACACCATAGATTAAGGTGTGGAGCTCCTGCTGTTCCTCGAGTATTAATGCAAAATACTATTGTTCTTCTATTCAATTCAAGCTTATTCTTATTCTAAGATTTTCACTCACACTTCAACATGATGAATGTGATGATTCGTGACACTCATCACCATTCTCAATTTATGAATGCGTGCCTGACAACCACTTCCGTTCTACCTACGAAAGCTAGAGTGTGTATCTCTTAGGTTTCTAATCAACGATTCACATCGTTTTCCCTCTGACAATGGGACATCTGAATCTGAGATTAGAACCTTCGTGGTATAGGCTAGAAACATTTGGAAGCATTCTTGAGATCCCGAAAGTCTAAACCTTGTCTGTGGTATTTCGAGTAGGATTTGGGAAGGGATTACTGTGACGAGCTTCAAACTCGCGACTATGGGTCTTAGTGACAGACGCAAAAGGATCATTAGATCTTATTTCGACACGATTGAGAACCGACAGCTGATTAGCCATGCGATAGCTGTGCCTGGTATTTTTCATCCGAGATGAGAAATTCGACAGTTGATTAGCCGTACAGAAATCGTAGAGGACCATTTTCACTGAGAGGACGGGAGGTAGCTGATGAGCGATAATTTATACGCTTTTTGGCATTATTTTTAGGTAGTTTTTAGTAGGATCTAGCTACTTTTTGGGATGTTTTTATTAGTTTTATGCAAAATTCATATTTCTGGACTTTACTATGAGTTTGTGTGTTTTTCTGTGATTTCAGGTATTTTCTGACTGAAATTGAGGGACCTGAGCAAAAATCTGATTCAGAGGCTGACAAAGGACTACTGATGCTGTTGGATTCTGACCTCCCTGCACTCGAAGTGGATTTTCTGGAGCTACAAAACTTCAAATGGCGCGCTCTTAATTGCGTTGGAAAGTAGACATCCAGAGATTTCCAGCAATATATAATAGTCTATACTTCGCTCGAGTTTTGATGACGCAAACTGGCGTTCAAATGCCCCTTCTCTGCCCTATTCTGAAGTCAAAACGCCAGAACTAGCATAAAAGTTGGAGTTAAACGCCCAAACTGGCATAAAAGCTGGCGTTTAACTCCAAGAGAAGTCTCTACACGTGTAAAGCTCAATGCTTAGCCCAAGCACACACCAAGTGGGCCCTGAAGTGGATTTCAGCATCATTTACCTATTTCTGTAAAACCTAGTAGCTAGTTTTCTTATAAATAGGACCTCTTACTATTGTATTTTCATCTTGGAATCTTTTGATCATCTTTTGATCTCTTGATCACATTTTGGGGGCTGGCCATTCGGCCATGCCTGGACCTTGTTCTTATGTATTTTCAACGGTGGAGTTTCTACACACCATAGATTAAGGGTTTGGAGCTCTGCTGTTCCTCGAGTATTAATGCAATTACTATGGTTCTTCTATTCAATTCATGCTTATTCTTATTCTAAGATATTCGCTTGCACTTCAACATGATGAATGTGGTGATCTGTGACACTCATCATCATTCTCACCTATGAACGTGTGCCTGACAACCACTTCCGTTCTACTTAAGATTTAGCGTGTATCTCTTAGCCTCCTTTCCGAAAGATCGGAGTCTTCGTGGTATAAGCTAGAATTATTGGCAGTCATTCCTGAGATCCGAAAAGTCTAAACCTTGTCTGTGGTATTTCGAGTAGGATCTGGGAAGGGATGATTGTGACGAGCTTCAAACTCGCGAGTGTTGGGCGTAGTGACAGACGCAAAAGGATCACTGGATTCTATTGCAACATGATCGAGAACCGACAGATGATTAGCCGTGCGGTGACAGTGCATTTTAGACCATTTTCACTGAGAGCATGGGAGGTAGCCATTGATGCCGTTGAAACCCGAACATACAACTTTCCATGGAAAGGAGTATGAAGGATTGGATGAAGGCTGTAGGAAAGCAGAGATTCAACAGGAACAAAGCATCTCTATGCACTTATCTAAAATTCTCACCAATGAATTACATAAGTATCTCTATCTTTACTTTTTGTTTTATTTATCATTTTAATTATGAAAACTCTATCACCCATTTGAATCCGCCTGACTGAGATTTACAAGGTGACCATAGCTTGCTTCAGGCCAACAATCTTTGTGGGATCGACCCTTACTCACGTAAGGTATTACTTGGATGATCCAGTGCACTTGCTGGTTAGTTGTGCGAAGTTGTGAAAAAGAAGTGAGATTACAATTGTGCGACCAAGTTTTTGGCGCCATTGTGTATCACAATTTCGTGCACCAAGTTTTTGGTGTCGTTGCCTGGGGATTGTTCGAGTTTGGACAACTGATGGTTAATCTTGTTACTCAGATTAGGTACTTTTTATTTTCTTTTCAAAAAAAAAGTTTTCAAAAATCTTTCAAAAATTTTTCTTTGTTTTTCGTTTTTCCAAAAATAATTTTCGAAAAAAACCAAAAAAAAATCATAAAATCATAAAAACTCAAAAATATTTCATGGTTCTTGTTTGAATCTAGGGCCAAATTTTAAATTTGGTGTCAATTGCATGATTTTAATTGTCTTACATTTTTCAAAACACATACATTGTGTTCTTGATGATCTTCAAGTCGTTCTTGGTAAATTGCCTTGTTTGATCTTCATAATTTATTGATTTGCACTACATGATGTTCTACATATGCATTCTTGCGATCATATGGCCCAAACATGAGAAAGTTCTAAGTTTGGTGTCCTCCATGTTTTCATTCATTAAGAAAACTGAGTTCTTGATGTTCATCTTGATCTTCAAGATTGTTCTTGGTGTTCATCTTGGCGTTCATAATGTTCTTGCATATATCTTCTATTTTGATCCAAGAATTATATGTTTTGACTCATTTTGTTGTTTTTCAAAATTGAAAACACATCTTCTTGAATAAAGGATTTAGCAAAATGAAGATCCAAGAACATAAAGCATAGGAATTACAAAGAGAAAGCTAGGTGTTCAAAACGCCCAATGAAGAAGGAAAACTGGCGTTTAAACGCCCAAACCATGCAGCAATTGGGCGTTAAACGCCCAAAACATGCAGCTCCTGGGCATTTAACGCCAGGATGACACAAGGAGAGGAATTTTGTTTTCAAATCAAATCTTTTTCAAATCTTCATATTTTTTTTTCAAATCAAATCTTTTTCAAATCTTCATATTTTTTTCAAAATCAAATATTTTTCAAATTAAATATTTTCAATCATATCTTTTTCAAAATCATATCTTTTCAAACATATCTTTTTCAAATCATATCTTTTTCCAAAATCAATTTCAAAATCTTTTCTAACTTCTTATTTTCTCAAAATTGATTTTCAAATCTTTTTCAACTAACTAATTGACTTTTTGTTTGTTTTACTATTTCTCATCTTTTTCAAAACCACAACCAATTTTTCAAAAAATTATTTTAAATTTTATTCTTTTTATTTTCAAAAATTCTCCCCTCTCTCTTATCTTTTTTTTATTTAAACACTAACATTCCTCCTCCATTGACAATTCGAACTCCATCTTTCTTTGTGTGTTCGAACTCTTCCTTACCTACCTCATCCTTCCATTCTTGTTTTCCTCTGACACCTCAAGGAATTTCTATACTGTGACATAGAGGATTCCATATTCTCTTTTTTTTCTTCTCTTTCATATGAGCAGGAACAAAGATAAAGGCATACTTGTTGAAGCTGATCTTGAACCTGAAAGGACTCTGAAGAGGAAGCTAAGAGCAGCTAAAGCACAAAACTCTGAAGAGGACCTCACTGAAATTTTTGAAAAGGAAGCAGCAAAAGAAACAATTAAAGCCGAACCAAACAACAATGCAAGGAAGATGCTTGGTGATTTTACTACACCAACTTCAACTTCTATGGAAGAAGCATCTCAATCCCTGCTATAGGAGCAAAGAATTTTGAGCTAAAGCCTCAATTAGTTTCTCTACTGCAACAGAACTGTAAGTTTCATGGACTTCCATCAAAAGACCCTTATCAGTTCTTAACTGAGTTCTTACAAATCTGTGATACTGTTAAGACCAATGGAGTTGATCCTGAAGTCTACAAGCTTATGCTTTTCCCTTTTGCTGTAAGAGACAGAGCTAGAACATGGTTGGATTCACAACCTAAGGAAAGCCTGAACTCTTGGGATAAGCTGATCAGTGCTTTCTTGGCCAAATTCTTTCCACCTCAAAAGATGAGCAAGCTTATAGTGGAAATCCAAACCTTCAGACAGAAAGAAGGTGAATCCCTCTTTGAAGCTTACGAAAGATATAAGCAACTGATCAAAAGGTATCCTACTGACATGCTTCCAGAATGGAGCATCATATGTATATTTGATAAACCACTATTTTATGGTTTATATTGTGTTTAATTATGTGGTTTTATCATGATCCTTACCCACTTATTCATTAATTTAGCATGCATTTATATTTGCTTCCTGAAATTACTACATGGTTGAAAACTGCTTCCTAGAGACTTTTTAATTATGCATTTTAGTTCTCCTTTATCCCTTTTGATGCCGTAATCTGTGTGTTAAGTGTTTCAGGCTTTATAGGGCATGGATGAGTTGGAGAATGGAAGGGAAGCTAGCAAAAATGGAAGGAACACAAGAAATTGAGGAGATAACCAGTGAGAAATGATGCGGCCGCATGGCTCACGCGTTCGCACGAAAGAGGAAAAATCGCAGTGACGCGGCCGCATGGCTCACGCGACCGCGCGGGATGGAAAAGCACAAGTGATGCGGAGGTGTGGACGACGCGAACGCGTGGCAGGGAAAAACGTGAATGACGCGTCCGCATGGATGACGCGATCGCGTGACGTGTGCGATCTACATAATCTGCAGGATTCGCTGGGGGCGATTTTGGGCCCTATTTTGACCTAATTTTCGGCCCAGAACAGCAAACTAGAGCCACAGAACATGCAGAAACTAGAAACAACAATTCATTCTACAGAGTTTTAGTTTTAGATCTAGTTTTTACTCCTCCTCTAGGTTTTTCTCTCTAGACATTCATAGTTCTTAGGATTTTATTTTTCTACCACTTTTTGCATTGGGATACTGAGAAGAGTTATTACCTCATCAAGACTTCGTCATTCTAGTTCGTTTTCTTTACTTGGCTTTACTCTTCCATGTCCTTTGCTTTGCTTAATTTTACCATTGGAATATTTTTAGGATTATTTAATACAAAGATTATTTTTATTTTTAATTGATTATTTTGATTTTTATTTACAATGTCTTTCCTTAATTCCCTTTCATATGTTATGAATTTTACATTCACAATGAGTGAGTAGTTCCCTAACTTGATGGGGAGTTGATTGAAAGGAACCCTTGAGTTGGAAGGCTTGAAAGAAAGATTATAATTGGGTTATTGTTGGCTTGTCCTCTAGTCACTAACACCAATCCCTTTTAATTAAATGGGTTGCAACTTGTGAACGGGCATAGCATCCCAACTTGTTTGACTTTTCCTTACCTAGTAAGAGATAACTAAACAGGATAACCTTTAATTATCAATTAATCTATAGAGTAATCCAACAACAGTGGGACTTCCAACTAATCAACTCCCAGTCAAGGCTTTTATTTACATTATTCAAATTCTCCAATTTTATTTCCTGTTTACTCAACTCAAACCTTTTAAAAAACATCTGATTAATAAAATAGCACACTTTTCTGTAACTCATTGGGAGACGACTTGGGATTCATACTCCCAGTATTTTAATTTTAAATTCCTGTGACACCTTTCTAAATTGATAAGTGGATTTCTGGTGAGTTAAGAACTATACTTGCAACGTATATATTTTAATAATTTTTAATTCACCAATTTCTGCTCGCATCAATTTTTGGCGCCGTTGCCGGGGAGTTGCAACAGTGTGTTAATTTATTGATTGGTATTTATTTTTTATTGCAATTTTTCTTCTCATTCTATCACTATGAGCTGTACGTTTCTTTCATTAAATGACGCATTCACTTCCTGATCCAAGCTTGCCGGCATTTGACCCTGAGATTGAAAGAACTCTTTCACATATAAGGCAAGCTAGGCGTCGGCGACTCCTCTTTAAGGACGAACTGGAACCATCATCTAAGGAAGAAACAAGCTCCCTCTCTACTGATCCAGTTCATTTACGTGCAGGTGACATGGCAGTGCCCAGAAGAGTCACTATTCAGGAGGAAGGAGCCCCTGATTTTACGCTCCAACCATTCCAACCACACCACCCAGCAGTAGCTATAGATTTTGAAATAAAGTCTTCACTACTCAACTTGATGCCCAAGTTTCATGGCTTACCTGCTCAAGAGCCTATCAAGCATCTTAGGGATTTCCAGACCGCTTGTTTTACTGTTAAGCATGATGGCACTGATGAAATCTCTATTCTATTGAAAGCCTTCCCATTTTCTCTGGAGGGAAAGGCAAGAGAGTGATACTACACTCAACCCGGAGCAACTGTTTCCAACTGGGATGCACTTAGGAGAAAGTTTCTGGATAAATTCTTTCCAGCTGAAGTTGCTGATAAGCTGAGGAAGGACATGTCTATGATCGTTCAGAATGAATCTGAGACCCTCTATGAATACTTGGAATGCTTCAATACTCTTCGAGATGCATGTCCCCATCATATGATTGACAAGATAGTTTTGCTCGGTTACTTTACATAGGGTTTGAAATCTCAAGATAGGACCACACTGGAAGGTGCTAACAATGGTTCTATGAAAAAGTACAAGACTACAGAAGAAGCATGGCAATTGATCAGGGACTTAGCTGACTCTACTAGGAATCATAGGCAGAGACAAAGTCGGTCAAGAGCTGTTGTAGAGGTATCCACTAGTAAAGAGACTGCTGCTATAGCTCAGAGCTTATGTGAAATGACTAACTTGCGGAAGCAGATGCAACTGAATCAACAACAACCTCAGCAAGTTCAGCCTTCTCCACCACAGCACAGCCAGCAGTTGGTTCCACAAAGAGTATGCAGAATCTGTGCAGATTACAGTCACTATACCGATGAGTGTCCGCAACTCCAACCAGAAGACAACACTGTAGCAGCCACTCATAACTTTCATGACCGCCCCAATCAAGGGTACAATCAAGGTAGCAACTATAACCAAGGATGGTAGGATAACTCTAACCAAGGTTGGAGAGACAATTCTAACCAGATTTGGAGGGACAATTATAACAGAGGAGGCAGAGATAATAATGGAAATCAGAGGTGGAATAACAATAACAATTTCAGGCAGCAGAATCAGAATCAGTCCTACAGAGCACCTCATTTAAGACAGCCTCAAGCATCTCAGCAGACCTCTTAGATCACTTACCCCTCTTCATCTCCCAATGATGAATTATTACAAGCTATTGATCGGAGGCAACAGGCCATGGAAAACAACCTTACTTCTACTCTAAATGATTTGAATTCTACTTTGCAAGCCCTTGTCTCATAGATTGGATCAATGAACAACTCCAACAACCAGTCCTCAAGCTCTGGTGGACTCCCCTCTCAACCATTACCCAATGCAAAGGGTGGTATTAATGCCATCACCCTAAGGTCTGGAACCACATTGCAGGAGAGGAATCAGAAGGAGCCAAGCCCACCAGAACACGCCTCAGCTGAAGAGGTAGTAGAAATAGAAGATGTTGAAGAGGAAGAGGACATACAGGACAGAGCTGAAGAAGAAGAAGCTCAACCACAGAAGGAAGCACCAAAAGGCGCAGACACTGCAAAAAACACCAGTCCCATTCCATTTCCATAACTTGCAAGGAAGCCCATGAAGCAGTTGGAACTTGACCCCAAAATGGTAGAAATCTTCAAAAAGGTTGAGGTAACTGTTCCCCTTTTTGATGTCATTCAACAGGTACCTAAATATGCAAAGTTTCTAAGAGATTTGTGCATACATAAAGACAAAATTAATGAATTAGAAACTATTCCTTTAGGAAGCTCTATATCTGCTTTAATGGGAAATTTACCTGAAAAATGTAGTGACCCAGGTCCTTGTATAGTTAGTTGTACTATTGGTGGTGTAGTAATTTATGATTGCATGTGTGATTTAGGAGCATGTGTTAGTATAATGCCTTTATCTGTATATGATGTTTTGAGGCTCCCTCCCTTAAAAAGGTCGGCAGCTCGTTTTGTGTTAGCAGATAAAAGCATTATTACAGTGGCTGGAGTTGCTGAAGATGTTTTAGTGAACATTAAAGGGCTCACATTCCCCACTGATTTTTATATCTTGGAGATGCCCCATAATGACTCAGATAAGCCATCATCAATCCTACTTGGGAGACCATTCCTGAAGACATCAAAATTCAAATTAGATGCTTTTTCAAGAACATACTCCTTTGAAATAGATGGCCGAATGGTAATCTTCAATCTGAATGGAGTCATAAACAACCCTCCAGAAGATCGTTCTATCTTTCAGTGTGACATCATAGATGAAACCGTAGCTGAAGTTCACCAGGAAGAGTTTGAGGATAAGTACATAGGACAAGGTCCAAGTGTGGAGAATTTTGAGGACAATGCAGGTACTCTACCACTGCCACCAGTTCTAGATAATCCAGAGCCAGACCATAACCAGAAGTTGGAATTGAAACCTCTCCCTCCACACCTCAAATATGCTTACCTTGAGGACCAGCAGAAGTTTCCAGTTATTATTGCACAGGACCTCACTCCTGAATAGGAAGAGCGGTTACTTAGTGTGCTGAGGAAGCACAAGAAAGCAATTGGGTGGAGTTTGGCAGACATAGTAGGCATCAACCCTCAAGTATGTGAGCATAGAATATTTTTAGAAGAAGGAGTAAGACCTGTCCGCCAACCCCAAAGAAGACTGAATCCCACTATTTTGGAAGTTGTCAAAAAGGAAGTGACCAGACTATTGGAAGCAGGTATCATCTATCCCATTTCAGACATTGAATGGGTTAGCCCAGTATAAGTGGTGCCCAAGAAGTCTGCAGTAACTACATTGAAGAATGAGTATGGAGAGCTCATAGCAACCAGAGTACAGAATGCTTGGAGTGTCTGCATTGATTGCAGGCGTCTCAACCAAGCTACTCGTAAGGATCACTACCCACTCCCATTCATTGATCAAATGCTGGATCGCCTGTCAGGTAAATCACATTATTGCTTTTTAGATGGTTATACAGGTTATTTCCAAATTCATATAGCTCTTGAGGATCAGGAAAAGACTACCTTTACATGTCCTTTTGGGACTTATGCTTACAAGAAAATGCCCTTTGGCTTGTGCAATGCATCAGCTACTTTCCAGAGGTACATGATGAGTCTTTTCCCTGATCTTATTGAGGACTGTATGGAGGTTTTTATGGATGATTTTAGTGTTTATGGTGATTCTTTTAGCCTTTGCTTAGATGGACTATCTAGAGTATTAGACAGATGTGTCAATACAAACCTTGTATTAAATTTTGAAAAATGTCATTTTATGGTTAAACAAGGAATTGTACTGGGACAAGTTGTATCTAATACTTGCATTTTTGTAGATCCAGCAAAGGTGAATGTTATTTCTAGTTTACCTTACCCCTCCTCTGTGAGGGAAGTCCGTTCGTTCCTTGGCCATGCAGGTTTTTACATGAGATTTATTAAGGACTTTAGTAAGGTAGCACTTCCCTTATCCAAATTACTGCAGAAGGATATTGAGTTCGAGTTCAGTGAGGATTGCAAACAAGCGTTTGATAAGCTGAAGACCGACCTGACTCAAGCTCCAATTGTGAGAGGACCAGACTGGAGCCAGCCGTTTGAAATCATGTGCGATGCTTCTAACCATGCAGTAGGAGTAGTGCTGGCTCAGCGTGAAGGTAAGGATCCTTTTGTTATTGCTTATGCATCTAAGACTTTAGACGCTGCCCAGTCCAATTATACTACTACTGAGAAAGAGCTTCTTGCTATTGTTTTTGCTCTGGATAAATTCTGAGCTTATTTACTTGGTACTAGAGTAGTAGTGTATTCGGGCCATGCAGCTTTAAAGTATTTATTAGCTAAAAAGGAGTCCAAACCAAGGCTCATACGTTGGATACTGCTATTACAAGAATTTGATTTAGAAATAAAGGATAGGAGTGGTAACCAGAATCTAGTGGCAGACCACTTGAGTCACCTTGAGCACATCAAGGATGATTCTACTCCTATAGATGATAATTTCCCACTGGATAACCTGCAAGCAGTATCTGAAAGTGGTCCTTTGGTACGCACCTGTAGCTAATTATCTAGTTAGCCGCACATTTCCTCCACACTTTTCTAAGCATCAAAGAGACAAACTGAAGAGCGAGTCTAAATATTATATATGGGATGACCCATATTTATGGAGATGTGGCGCTGATCAGGTAATTAGACGTTGTGTGCCTCAATCAGAATTCCAGTCCATTTTAGAGGCCTGTCACTCATCTAAGAGTGGAGGACATTTTGGCCCTCAAAGAACAGCTAGAAAGATCTTAGACTGTGGATTCTGGTGGCCTACTCTTTTTAGAGACGCTGCTGAGTTTTGTAAATCTTGTCTCCCATGCCAAAAATTTGATAATATATCCAGGAGGGATGAGATGCCTCAACAAATTATGCTTTTTTGTGAAATTTTTGATGTTTGGGGCATTGACTTCATGGGTCCGTTTCCAAATTCTAATGGTTATTTTTATATATTGTTAGCTGTGGATTACGTTTCCAAATGGGTGGAAGCAATTCCTACCCGCACTAATGATGCTAACATTGTTGTTTCCTTTGTGAGAAACCATATTATTTGCCACTTCGGATCACCACAAGCAATCGTGAGTGATCAAGGCACCCATTTTTGTAACAGGAGACTCACAAGATTAATGAAGAAGCATGGGATAATTCATAAGGTTGCAACAGCATACCATCCTCAGACCAATGGGCAAGCCGAGGTGTCAAACAGAGAGATAAAGCGTATCTTGCAGAAGATAGTCAAACCTTATAGAAAAGACTGGAGCACCAGGCTACAAGATGCACTATGGGCATACAGGACAGCATATAAAACACCCATTGGGATGAGCCATTTCCGCTTAGTTTATGGAAAAGCTTGTCATCTCCCAGTTGAAGTAGAGCACAGAGCCTTTTGGGCAGTCAAGGAGTGCAACATGGGAATTGAGGAAGCCGGAGCTGAAAGGAAGTTGCAACTGCAAGAACTGGAGAGCCTTCGCCTAGAAGCTTATGAGAACTCGAGAATATACAAGGAGAAGATGAAGGCTGTACATGATCAGCACATCAAGAGAAAAGAGTTCCAGCCTGGGAATTTAGTCCTCCTCTACAAATATCAACTGAGGCTCATGCCAGGCAAGTTGAGATCAAGATGGGAAGGTCCATACAAATTAGAGAAGGCCGAACCATACGGAGTTTATCACCTAACCCATCCTTCAAGCTCTGAACTTATCAAAGTTAATTGACAACGTCTGAAGCTGTACCATGGCGAGAAGATGCAGAAAAACAAGGAGCTTAAGATCTTCCTCTTGGAAGATCCCCATATGGCAGAAGATTGAGCTAGTGGAGCGTCCAACTTACAGACGTTAAAGCAAAGTGCTAGGTGGGAGACAACCCACCATGGTATGATCGTTCTTTTCTTTTTAGTTTTTCTATTTAATAACTCATCTCTTTATCAGCACATTTCATGCATCTACATTTGCATACAAAAACAACTGCCACACGACGCGTCCGCATCGCAAGGAGAGGGGAGAAAATAAAAAATGAATAGAGAGTCACGCTGGAGCATGGCTGGAGGCGTGCCAGTGGCACAAAATGTCCCACGCGACTGCATCACTGAAGTGTCCGCGTCATATGGGAATCATGGCCTCCCAAGCGACCGCGTGCCCCACACGGCCACGTGCCCTGATTTTCGACGTAAAAAGGGGTCACAACGAAATATTGTGCGAGAGTGGTGCTGGAATGGTGCTGGATGCACCAACCCTATCACGCGACCACGTCACTGACGCGTCCGCGTCATCCCTTCTGAAGCCCACTCACGTGATCGCATGCCCCACGCGATTGCATCACCCCAAATTTGGCAAATATATCAATTTGAACAGAGAGTTGTGCAGGCGCGAGGCTGCCCTCGCGCCAATAGCATGAACAGGGTCACGTGACCGCGTGACCAACGCGACCGCGTCAACCTAATTGAAGCGCAATCACACGAACGCGTGCCCCACGCGTTTGCGTCGCTTGCACCGCACAGCTCAACCAAAATTGCCAAAATATCTTATCTTTCTCTCCTCCAAATCCTAATTTTTCTTTTCCCTCCTTATTTCTTCCTTCTCCCTTCTTCCTTCTATCTCACCTATCACTCTCTCTCTCTTTCACCTCCATTAACAAGGTTTTATTTTCTTCTTCCCTCCTTTCTTTTCTATCATTCTTCTTATTTTATATGTTATTTTCTTTTCTTTTCTTTTTCTATTCTTTATCCATATTTTCTTTCTTCTTCTTTCCTTTTTACATGGTGTTAGAAATTTATTTGAGTCCTTATTCCTCATTATATGCTTGTGGATTATTGCAAATTATTTGGCAATTATATATTATTTTCTTTAAAGGGTTGCTTGCATGTTTGATTTAATACTTTCTATACCTTATTTACCATGCATGCTATGTGTTTGTGAAAAAGCCCATATGGCATTATGCACTTCTCTATTATACTTCCTACTATTCAAAGCATATTTTTCACAAATTCCCTTTACTATTTTATTAACTGAATTTAATTGCCAATACAAACGTGATAGTTTGTTACAAAGTGATGCTTGATCTATGCTACTCATGCCCTTGCCGGCATGCCAATAAACATCTTGCATCTACTTCCCTATCGTGCACTTATTCTATTCCCTTTCTTAATCTTTTCACATGTTGTCATGACCATGTGTTTATTTCATTCATCTTTACCGTGCATTGATTATCACTCACTCCATCCCTTTCCTTGCTTTAATTCCTTGGATTTAACTTACTTTCTCTTCCCTTTTTCAGAATGGCCACCAAGAAAGGCAAAGATAAAGCTACCCCTAAACCCACAGCAAGGAAAGGATCGAAGAGAGCATTAGTGGTAGAGCCTTCTTCAACTACAGTCAAGCCCTCAACAAAAAGAATTAAAAGGATTATCAAGGTTGATGAAAAGGAGAGAGCCTTCCTAGCCAAGGACACTGCACGATTCCCAAATCGCTACTGTGAGTAGATGTTCCCCATTCTGGCAGCTCGAAATTACAACAATGAACACCTTCTTATCCTTCCACCTCGTATCGCTGAATTTGTTGAGCCATA
Source organism: Arachis hypogaea (assembly GCF_003086295.3). Classification (NCBI taxonomy): domain Eukaryota; kingdom Viridiplantae; phylum Streptophyta; class Magnoliopsida; order Fabales; family Fabaceae; genus Arachis; species Arachis hypogaea. The sequence continues at coordinate 77,231,652 of NC_092038.1, read as the reverse complement.
AATCGCATAAAGACACTGGGGATTCTTACAGAGACAGCCACGACAGTTTAATCTTTCTTGGGTTGTTGAGTTCTACTCCAACTTCCACCTGCTGACTCTGCAGTCCATCTATTTACACCAGAAGCAAATTCCAATTACAGAAGAGGCCATACAGCAAGCCTTAGATCTCCCACCTACTCCAGAAGGATTGGACGCCTTTCAGAAAGCCGCAATCAAGCGCCAGGCATACACCTTTGACTGGGACGCTGTTCTCAAAGTTATCGCTCGACCTGGCAGTAAATGGATCTTCGGATACCATCGTTCTCGTCCTAAGGGAATCTCGGCTTCTGCACTCACCTTAGAGGCTTACGTATGGGCCCAGATTATGTCCCATTACGTCTTCCTGAGTACTCATGAGTCCTCCTTCACAGCAGACATGGCCGTTCTACTATGGTGCATCCTCACAGACCAGCCTCTTAATTTACCGAGGCATATCCGGAGTGCTATGGAACATTTGCAGATCGCGGACAACCTACCTTTCCCCACATTGGTCTCTGATCTTATCTCAGCAGCCGGAGTATCCTACAGAGCTGGAGACACCAAAGCCATTCTTCCACGGGATGATTTGTATGTCCCTAACGGGAGATATCTCAGGCCACAACTTGCCACTACTAGCCAGTCCACAAAGGATGCTGCAGCTCCTCCCCCATCTACTAGTTAGCTGCTGCATCAAATACTGAAGTGGTTGGAAGCACACGAAAAGAAAGCCAAGCTCTGAGAGCGCCGCAACCAACGTCGTTTCAACTACCTCAAGGAGCTCCTCACAGGCAATCACAGACCCGATGACGATCCAGGCACTCCGGACTCCACTTCCTTCACCAGCACAGGGAGCCATGATGGCCCCGATTGTGGAGACACTGCCACCATCCCACCACTGTTCCTGACAGATGGCACCGAGGACGGTGCGAAGCCTTAAGTGTGGGGAGGTCGGTCAGTACCTGACTTCCGGAGGTAATTTCTCTTCCCTAGCACCAATAAATTAGGATATTTTAGTTAGATTTTCTTTCTTTTATAGAATAGGATAAATTGCATAGTAATAGGTTAGTTGCATGCATGTTCTACTTGATTGAAAAGACAATAAGTTTCTTCTAAAAAGCTATCTTTGGAACAAAATTTCACTAATTTTAATCAAAAATCTTATGTTAAAATTGCTTGAAGTTGTATTTGGAACATAATTTTTGAGCTAAAGAACACACAACCTATGAAAATTTGAGCCTTTATGCATGGTTACATTATTTAACCATAATTATTTTATTCTTGTGTGTTTACTTCTCTATGATTGTAATCTATATTTTGTTTCATCATATATGTCCAATATTTATTATGTTTATATGCTTGCATGTGATTGAGGCCATTATTTATTTAAACTCACTTATCCAAATTAAGCCTACCCTTTTTAATTACCTTTGTTAACCACTTTGAGCCTTTAAATCCCATTTGTTCTATATTTTACCACATTACTAACCTTAAGCGGAAAAACAATTGTATATCCCAAATTGAATCTTTGGTTAGCTTAATATAGAATTGTGTATGCTAGTTAAGTATGGGAATTTGTGGGAACAAAAGTTATTAAGGGAATGTGTCATGATAATACAATGGGAATTTGGATACCTACTCATGTGAAACTATAAGAATTAAAAATCTATGTGCATTGATAAGCTATGTTTATTTTTATAAAAAAAATCAATAAATAAATAAGGGGACAAAATTACCCCAATGCTGAATTAAAAATTCAAAGATTAATGCACATATGATAAAATTAATACATGAGTATGGAATGTAAAAGGAAATTCTGGGTAGCTAGGTATGAATTCTAAAGTTATATAAAATATATAGGTTGGGTTAAAGTTGGGTTAATTAAAGATTCAATTTATAAGCTCACTTAACCATATATGTATCCCTATCCTTACCTTGGCCCAATTACAACCTTAAAAAGACCTCATGATGTTTGCATTGGCATATTAACTGTTGTTGATTGGTTAGGAGAAAAATAAAAGTTAGAGAGCATGATTAGAAAAGGATAGAGTGATTACCCTATACACTAGAGAGATTAGAGCGTACATACATCATCAGTGAGGGTTCAATCCTTGAATTTCCATGTTCCCTGCTTTCATGAGCTATTTTCTTGCACTTTTATCTGTCTTACTGTATAATGATAGAATTAGTGGAATTTGATTTGTAATTATTTTGAAGAGCTTATTTACTTTTGATCAAGTGGGTGATAAACCCCAATTTGACGGTTTATCTTGTATTGAATTTAGAGTATTTTGATGACCTTTTCTCGCATTTAACCTATGAATTAGCATGGTTTTGTAATCTCTCCCGTATTTGTGCTTAAGTGTAAAAACATGCTTTTTAAGCCCTATTTTGATGAATTCTAATTCTTCTTTGATTCCATAAGATGCCTTGATGTGTTTGCTAGTAATTCCAGGATCGAAATAGGCTAGGCATGGATCAAAGGGAGCAAGGAAGGAAGCATACAAGTGGAGAAAAGCATGAAAAGTCAAAGAAGTAAAATCAGCCAAGCACGCGCACGCGCAAAAGGCGCTCGCGCGCACATTGCAGAATCAGCCAGGGGCGCGCATGCGTACCGTGCGCGCCGCATCGAAGCCGGCACATGACTTCATTAAAACAACACGTGCCTGGCGATTTGGAAGGGTTTCTGAACCCATTTTGGCGCCAATTGCTGATAGAAAGAAATAAAAGGATCAAGGATTGAAGGGGAAAAGAGTTAGTTCATTACCATTAGTCATAGTTTTAGTTTTACAATAGTTTTAGAGAGAGAAGCTCTCACTTCTCTCTAGAATTAGGATTAGGTTTAGGTTAATCTCTCTTCTTAGATCTAGGTTTAATTCATGCTTTGATTCACTTCTCCTTTATCAATTCTTAATCTTTTCCTTTTCCTCTTTCTAGTTATGTGCTTTAATAATTGTAATTCTTCATTTTATTTTGGATAGATTGTTGTTTCTTTGTTTTCTTTCAATAATGCAATTTGAGGTAATTCATGATAATTGTGATTTCCTTTATTGTTGTTGTTAATTATTTGCAATAATTGTTGTTAGATTTTATTCTTGTTGTTGGGCTTTCTTTTTGTACCTTCCAAGTGTTTGATGAAATGCTTGGTTGGATTTTAGTGTAGGTTTTGTTCCTCTTGGCCTAGGTAGAGTGATTAGTGACTCTTGAGTTATCTAACTCCTTTATTGATTGATAATTAGAAGTTGCAAATTGATTTGAATGCCTCTAAAGCTAGTCTTTCTTTTGGGAGTTGATTAGGACATGAGGAATCAAATTGATTCATCCACTTGACTTTCCTCCATGATTAGAGGTTAACTAAGTGGGAGTAATGGACAATTTGTCATCACAATTGAGGAGGATAACTAGGATAGGACTTCTAGTACTCATATCTTGCCAAGAGCTTTTTTAGTTGTTAGTTTATTTTCTTTGCCATTTATATTTCTTGTCTAAAATCTTAAAAACCCCAGATATAACTCACAACCAATAACAAGACACTTCATTACAATTCCTAAGGCGAACGACCCGAGGTCTAATACTTCGGTTTATAAATTCTAGGGGTTTGTACTAGTGACAAACAACTTTTTGTATGAAAGGATTATTGCTTGGTTTAGAAACTATACTTTACAACGAGATTTCATTTGTGAAATTCTAAACCGTCAAAAATCCAAATCATCAAAATGGCGCCTTGCCGAGGAGTTGCAATGGTGTTATGTTATTGGTTATTGTACATATGTGAATAGTGTGAATAGGATTGTCTTTTGCTTGTTTTCTAGTTCTTGTTAGTTTTATTTTGTTTTTCCACTATGAATTCTCACTTTGGCTATGAGTTTAGTTCTAATTGTGTTGTAGGAAATGTGAACTTCAATGATGACGCTCATTGTGGATGGAACACTCCAAGATGGGAGGAGCCTCAAGGATTTGATCACTCCTATTGGCAACAACCTCCGGATACTTATAGGTATAATTCTCATCCTAATGCATGTCAATTCAATGGCTATGGTGATTCCTTTTATCATAATCAACCACCACCATATGCCTATGAACCTTATCCTCAACATGAACCTCAACCATACTCACAAGCCTTTCCACATCAAGCACCTTCCTATGATCCATATCCACCATATGACCAATCACCCATACCATATTCTTATGACCTTTATGAGCAAAAACCCTTAGAACCACCACAACCCCATCAAGATTACTCCCAAGAACCACCTCAATACACACAATCTCCACAACCTTACCAAGAAGGACCACCTTCCTACCATGAACCCTCTCTCCAAAATGATAAACCTTCCTACCCACCCTAAGCCCCAATAAACGATCCTCTCACTTTGTTACTTCAAGGACAAGAAGCCATGAAGCGGGATACACTTGAGTTTGTGACCAATTTGACCAAGGTGGTGCATACTTTAGCCCACCAATGTTTGAATACTCAAGGTACTTCCGTGACCACATTTGAAAGGTTAAAAGAAGAGCAAAGCATGAAGGAGAAATTGGAAAATCCGGTGGAGAAGGAGGAGTCAAATTTTGTGTTGGAACAATTGGAGAAGCCTATGATCATTGAAGAGAAGGAAGAAGTGGTTGAAGATTTAGGAGATGTTGAAAGTCCATGGGAATGTAGCATCATGGAGAACTCTTCCAAGAAGCTTGATATTGATGTTGAGGAGGGTGCGCAACCTCCAAGGCATATCATCGTTGGAGACTTGGAAGAGGCTTATCAAGAGATGGATTCAATCATGGATGAGTTCCTCTCCACAATGGAATCCTCTCCCATTGGACATGGAGTTGAAATTATAGAAGAGTGTGCACAACCTCCCATACCCTTGGTGAGCAATGAGAAAGAGAGCTACCAAGAGGAAAACGTTGGCATGGTGTATATCGAAATTGAAGAATATGAAGAGGTTGATCAAGAGATGGATTCATTCATCAATGAATTCCTATCCAAAATTGAAGCACCTCCTATTAGGCAAGAAATCAAAGTTCTTGAAGGCAACACCAAGCCATGTGATAAAAGGGGAAAGGTTGAAATCGAGGAAGCTCGCAAAGAGGTGGAAATACACAAAGAAGACCACAAGGAAGTAGACCTTGCATTGTCTAAGTGTGAGGAGGTCTCCCTTCCCAAGTCACCATCCAACACAACATTCAAGTGGGTAAAATTCTTATCTCTAAGCTTTAATTTCTCATTTGAATATGGTTTGATTGAAACGGATGGACAACATTGAGCTCTTTGTGGAATTAAAAGCAAGAATGAGTTGTGTAGTGGTTGCAAGTTAGGAATTAGGCTCATTAAGGTCAAAGCTTCAAGGTATAGGAACGATGTTTGGAAGAATGCCACTTTACAAGGGTCTCAACGGAAGGCTTGGTATGTTAAAGGGAGTTCTATATGTCAACCACCCGGAAAGAGAGAGTATGAAGACCAAATCGAAGACGGGTGCAAAAACAAGATATGGGATCCCGGTTCGCTATGTGAAGACTAACTATGGGGACTCATATCTTGGGTAGAACTCTACCCTAGATTGGTGAAGATGGTTGGAAATTCTGTCAACCAATTGAGAAGCAAAGATCCTTGGAAATTCATGGATGAGTACAAACACAAGCCACCATGACAATGAGTCTCTCAACATGTCCAACTTAAGGACTTAAAATGAAAGTGTTAGGTGGGAGACACCCCACCATGGTAAAGTCTTTCCATACCCTTTTAATTTTGCTTAATAAGTGATTTGAGTTGCCATTGTAGGTAGATGTCTCATATAGATTTGTTTGAACAACTTAATTGTTAGCATAGTCACATGTATGTTGTGTTTAGTAGTAGATGAATAATATCACATTGCATTTTTTTGTGAATTGTATGATGGTTGATTGAATAAAGAGTTGTGAGCAGTATAGGGAGCACCTGAGCACAATTTTTCTGCTTAAAAAAAAGAGAGAGGGGTGGACGCGCGTGCACGATGTACGCGCACGCGTCCATGAGCGGATGCATCATCACCCAAATTCCAGAGAGTTGGGCCTCTCTTGGGCAAACACTATGCCCTGAGCCCAACCCAACCCACGCTGACGCGCACTATGTGCGTGCGCGCCGCTCACGAGAACAAGGAAGTGCACGCGGACGCACACCTGCCTCGTCCGCGTCGATCTGCTGCTGCAACTTCGGAGCCAATCTCCAGAGAGTTGCGCTGGATCTGGGCCAACTTTGAGCCCCCAGCCCAACTCGTCTCGTGCGGACACGCACTCGCCACGTGCGCGCCCATATGCCAAAAGGAGGAAAGAACGCGAGCGCACGCATCGCGCTTGCGCGCTTTATGCTGCACTACCAATGTACGCGAACGCGCACTTGCCGCGTGCGCGTCCCCTATATGATACCGCCACTCCGGGCCATTATCCAGAGAGTTGGGCATGCGTCAAGCCCACTCTAAGCCTCTAGCCCAACTCAATGTACGCGTGCGCGCACTATACGCGCACGCGCACCTTTAGAGTTTCCCCACCCACGCGTGAGCGCGCTGTACGCGCACACATAGGTCCTTAATCTCGCCAATGTACGCGGATGCGCACGGTCTGCGCCCGCGTCGATTCGAAAAGAAGATAACCCTAGTGCGCGAAGAGTGTTGCGCAGTAGCGCACATCTCTTTTCCCCCATCATCTTCTTCCTCCTCTCTCCTTCAACCTCCGCCAATAGCAGCGACAGCCACCGCCGCTACCGGCAACCTTCGTCCGTCATCTCTCTCCCACATTCAACCTCTCCATTCCTTCTCATCTCCAGCCTCTCATTCTCTCACTCTGCACACCACCCACCCCTGCCCGACCCACCTCCGCCATCACTCGCCCATCACTGCCGGCGACAAGTACTCGGCGGCACCACCTCCCTTTCTTTCTCCATTCACACTCTCCTCTCACTCTCCCCCATCACCGCCGCGAGCTCCCCTTCCCTCTGCCTCTATGCCACCGAGCACTGTCACTGCTCCACCGTGTCCGCCATCCTCCGCGGCGGCGCTCTGCCCAGTTCACTTCCTTACTCCCCTGCCCTACTTCCATTTCCACCCTGCTCCAGGTTTCTGCTCCAACTCCTGTAAATTTTGATTTTTGTTAGCTACTATTAGTTTCTGTAGTTAGTTAGAGTTGAAATTTTGCATGTTAGGTCAGTTAGAAATAATTGCGGTTAGGTAGCTAGGACTGGATAGAGGATTCTAGGCCTGATAAGTGCTCCGTTTGTGCATATTTGCTGTTTGTTTACTTGGGTATTGTATGCTGATTTTGGGTTGCTATTTTATGCAATATATGTTGCTGGGTACTATTTCACTGCTGCTGTGCTTAATTGAGGTTGTTTCCTGCTGTTTGTGCTACTTTGCTATCTGGGAACGTCCAATTTTAAGCCGGAATGCTGCCCAATTTTCAAGAAATCTATTTTCATTTTAGTCTCTATTGTAATCTGGGCGAATTTTCGTTTCCTTTTGACTTCCGGGACTTGCACCAATCATTGTGAACACGAACCAGAACTTCTCTTTTATTTGAGCCTAAATATCATCATACCACTAATCCACCTTTCTAACTTACTAATTTCTTTAACCATTTAACCTTCTTTAACCATTCTTTCAAAAGTATGATGATATTATCGCTTAATGAGTAAGAGTTGTTAACTTTAGTGAACATTGCATTCTTGATTTACTTGTTCACTTATGCTTACTTGTTACCAATTCTTTTTAAATTCAGTTCACATCATGATTGTTTATTAGTCAATTGATATTCTGAACATGCTTTCTCCGTTACATGCTAAGTGTTTCATTACTTATATTCTGTCATATTTTTCAGGATGTCGGATAAAGGAAAAGCTATAGCCACTACCTCCAAGAAAAGAAAACATTCTACACCCTCTATTCCCTCTACTTACAAGAATTATGCTAAGAATCCATTGAATGATGAAGAAAAGGAAAATCAGTTGCTACCCTCTATCGATCCAACAAGGTTTCCCAATCTTTACTGTGAGCTTCGCTTCCAAAAATATCAGACGACGAAGCTGAATACTGAGAAGAAATTGCTCCTACCAAATGATGTGAGACGAGCCATTACTAGTCGCATCCTAGAGTTGGGTATAGATTTTGTTGATAGAGATTTGGGAGATATCAACATTTCTTGGGTTAAGGAATTCTATTGCAACTTCTTCCGTCTAACTTTGCATTCAGTTCAGGTGAGGGGTAGAGAGATTATGATCACTGAGTTAGCCATAGAGGAGGCATTGCAGTGCCGACATCTCCCTGATGGAACCTGCGCTCACCAGCAGGCTGAGATAGCTATTCGCAGCATGACCTTTGATTATGAGGCGCTTAGGCGCGTGATTGGTTTACCGGATGCCACTTGGGTCATGGATGCTGGTGCACAAAATTGTGATCAATACTTTTCACAACTCAATTAATCCCCGGTGATGAACCCAAAAACTTGGTGTTCAATACCATGGCATAAACACAACTTTGCACAACTAACCAGCAAGTGTACTGGGTCGTCCAAGTAATAAACCTTACGTGAGTAAGGGTCGATCCCACAGAGATTGTTGGTATGAAGCAAGCTATGGTCACCTTGTAAATCTTAGTCAGGCAAGCTCAAATGGTTATGAATGATGAATAAAACATAAAGATAAAGATAGAGATACTTATGTAATTCATTGGTGGGAATTTCAGATAAGCGTATGAAGATGTTGCGTTCCTTCCGTCTCTCTGCTTTCCTACTGTCTTCATCCAATCCTTCTTACTCCTTTCCATGGCAAGCTGTATGCAAGGGTTTCACCGTTGTCAGTGGCTACCTCCCATCCTCTCAGTGAAAATGTTCAACGCACCCTGTCACGGCACGGCTATTCATCTGTCGGTTCTCAATCAGGTTGGAATAGAATCCAGTGATTCTTTTGCGTCTGTCACTAACGCCCAGCCTTCAGGAGTTTGAAGCTCGTCACAGTCATTCAATCATTGAATCCTACTCAGAATACCACAGACAAGGTTTAGACTTTCCGGATTCTCTTGAATGCTGCCATCAATTCTAGCTTATACCACGAAGATTCCGATTAAAGAATCCAAGAGATATCCACTCAATCTAAGGTAGAACGGAGGTGGTTGTCAGGCACACGTTCATAAGTGAGAATGATGATGAGTGTCACGGATCATCACATTCATCAAGTTGAAGAACAAGTGATATCTTAGAACAAGAACAAGCGGAATTGAATAGAAGAACAATAGTAATTGCATTAATACTCGAGGTACAGCAGAGCTCCACACCTTAATCTATGGTGTGTAGAAACTCCACCGTTGAAAATTCATAAGAACAAGGTCTAGGCATGGCCGTGAGGCCTGCCCCCATAAACATGATCAAAAGATTCAAAGATCTAAAGATGATAATACAAATAGCAAAAGGTCCTATATATAGAGAACTAGTAGCCTAAGGTTTACAGAAATGAGTAAATGACATAAAAATCCACTTCCGGGCCCACTTGGTGTGTGCTTGGGCTGAGCATTGAAGAATTTTCGTGTAGAGACTCTTCTTGGAGTTAAACGCCAGCTTTGGTGCCAGTTTGGGCGTTTAACTCCCATTCTTGTGCCAGTTCCAGCGTTTAACGCTGGGAATTCTGATGGTGATTTTGAACGCCGGTTTGGGCCATCAAATCTTGGGCAAAGTATGGACTATCATATATTGCTGGAAAGCCCAGGATGTCTACTTTCCAACGCCGTTGAGAGCGCGACAATTGGGCTTCTGTAGCTCCAGAAAATCCACTTCGAGTGCAGGGAGGTCAGAATCCAACAGCATCTGCAGTCCTTTTTAGTCTCTGAATCAGATTTTTGCTCAGGTCCCTCAATTTCAGCCAGAAAATACCTGAAATCACAGAAAAACACACGAACTCATAGTAAAGTCCAGAAAAGTGAATTTTAACTAAAAACTAATAAAAATATACTAAAAACTAACTAGATCATACTAAAAACATACTAAAAACAATGCCAAAAAGCGTACAAATTATCCGCTCATCAGATGCGACCAACACTAAGCCTAAAGGGATGCTTTTTGCTCATCTGACTAGAGAGGCCAAGACTTGGCAGATGATCTTCGCTCACTACGTCTTGCCCACCACTCACTTTTCTGAGATCCCTATGGAGATGCTACTCTTGATTGGTTGTGTTATGGAGGGAAAGGAAGTTTATTTTCCCCGATTGATCCGACAGAGCATGTGGCGAGCCCATATTCGTGGCCTCCTTCCTTTTCCTGTCCTGATTACCAGCATGGCATCACTGGCGGATGTTCCTAGCCATGATGATGATGTGATACCACCGCCGCCAGAGGACGGTGTCAAGGAGGTCACTATACCTTGGGGCACTTGGGTGACTGAGAGACCCCCGTCTAGACGCCGCTCCAGGGCTAGAGCAGTGGTAGGGGCAGCCAGACCTTCAGCCTCGATAGCAGCCCCATCCTCTTCTACAGCAGCAGCCCCATCTTCTTCGACAATCCCTTCTTCAGCTCCTGAGCCCACATATCTACTGGTTCAGCGTCTGTTTCGATTTTTGGAGCACGAAAAGCGCCACATCAGGCGCCGAATGGATCGGATGGATCAGGCACTCATCTCCCTGGACGTTGAGTTACCCCCACTTTCAGAATCTTCAGCCTCCGATGAGCAGGAGGAGGACACCCATGAGGAGCCACTTGAGCAGGACGCACCTCCAGCTGCACCAGACACCGAGATTCAGCAGCCTCAGACAGAGTCAGCACCTACCGTTGTACCATCCCCTGATCCTCAGGTTTAGCATCGAGGACGATGCTCGATCTTAAGTGTGGGGAGGTCACCGGTAGCATCATTAGAGGACCGGTGAACATTTTGGCCATTTTCCTAGCTATCTTATTTTGCATACCTTTGTATATATTTGATGTATTTTGAGTTTATTTTGGATACTCTCGCTATTTTGGTTCGTTTTGGATACCTTTACTGCTTATTTTGGACTTTTAGATGTTTTTGATGATAGATTCCATACTTTTAGTTGGATTTTTCTTTATACATTTGTGCATATCTTCTTTTGTATATCTTCTTTTTTTAGTTTGTGGTTGTGATTAGAAACCATGTTTGAAATTGCAAAAAACTTAGTCACCCTTTTCGCATAAGAAGTTGGTTTTAAGTGAAAAAGAAAAGGGTAAACTAAGGAATTTTTGAATTTTTCAATCACAACAATGCTTAGTCAAATATTGAGATTTTCTAAGAAAACTTGCTTATAGGGCACCAACCCAATTGATTGAAAAAAATTTTTGGTGAAACTTGCTTGAATTTCATATTTTGTGGATCATGTATTGAGCTAAGAACACAAGCTTGTGAGACTTGAGCCTATTGATGTGGTTACATTTTATAACCACTTATTTTCCATTCTTGTGTGCAATTGTTCTCTTCCTATGATTGTGATCCTTGATTTTCTTGATTCTATATGTCCATTTATTTCTTGTATTCGTGCATTTGTATGATTGAGGCCATTATTTCATTAGCCCACATACCCAAATAGCCTACCTTTTACTCTCCATTATTAGCCAATTTTGAGCCTACGCTTAACCAACTTATTCCCATTTTAGCTCATTACAAGCCCAAGGCGAAAAACCAATGAAAATCCCTTGTTTGGATCTTTGATTAGCCTAGGCTAGTGAGAGTGTTTATTATTCAAAGTTAGTGAGGCTTGGGAACATTGGATGGGATAAAAAGGGTAGTACACTTTCATATTTTGGAATTGGGAACATATTCATGTATTAATTGAATGTATAAGACCTTATGCAATTGATGCCCTTGTAGAAAGTATAAAAAGAAAAAAAAGAGAAGAGAAAAATGAAAAAAAAAAGAAAAAAAGAGAGAGAAAAAGAAAAGTAATAAAAAGGGGACAAAATGCCCCAAAGTGAAGTTCAATAAAAGGGAATCAATGCATAAGTGTTACAAATCAAGGAGTAGAATGCATGAATATGTAAGAAAAAGTGAAGAATGGGTAGTTAGAATAGTTTGAATTTGTATAGATTATTATATAGTTAGGTGAGAAAGTTTATGCTAATCCAAGATCTAAACTCTAGTCCACTTAACCATAAATGATCCTACCTTGACCCTAACCCCATTACAACCTAAATGAAAGACCTCATGATGAATGTATGCATGCATTGAATAAGTGTTGATTGTTAGAAGAGAATCAATTTTTGGAAAGCATGATTAGAAGAGAATTGAGTGAATTAACCCTTAAACACTTGAGTGAATAGAGCGGATACACATCCGGCGAGGGTTCAAAAGTTCAATCACATGTGTTCACTCATATTATCTATATTCTTGCAAGCATGAATTTCTTTTGATAATTCAATACAATTGTGGTTTGGACTTGATCCCTATTGCCCTAGTTCTTGTGCCTACACATGTTCTCTTGGAAATTGATTTGTTTGAACTAAGCATTTGCATTCACTTTAGGTAGTTGCATTTAGATAGGTTCATGTAGTTTAGTTGCATCTAATGAATGTCTTACCCCTTAGTTCCTTCTTATTTTAGCATGAGGACATGCTAAGGTTTAAGTGTGGGGAGGTTGATAAACCCCAATTTGACGGTTTATCTTGTATTAAATTTAGAGTATTTTGATGAACTTTTCTCGCATTTAACCTATGAATTAGCATGGTTTTGTAATCTCTCCCATATTTGTGCTTAAGTGTAAAAACATGATTTTTAAGCCCTATTTTGATGAATTCTAATTCTTCTTTGATTCCATAAGATGCCTTGATGTGTTTGCTAGTAATTCCAGGATCGAAATAGGCTAGGCATGGATCAAAGGGAGCAAGGAAGGAAGCATACAAGTGGAGAGAAGCATGAAAAGTCAAAGAAGTAAAATCAGCCAAGCACGCGCACGCGCACAAGGCGCTCGCGCGCACATTGCAGAATTGGCTAGGGGCGCGCATGCGTACCGTGCGCGCACGCGTCGAAGCCGGCACATGACTTCATTAAAACAACACGTGCCTGGCAATTTGGAAGGGTTTCTGAACCCATTTTGGTGCCAATTGCTGATAGAAAGAAATAAAAGGATCAAGGATTGAAGGGGAAAAGAGTTAGTTCATTACCATTAGTCATAGTTTTAGTTTTAGAATAGTTTTAGAGAGAGAAGCTCTCACTTCTCTCTAGAATTAGGATTAGGTTTAGGTTAATCTCTCTTCTTAGATCTAGGTTTAATTCATGCTTTGATTCACTTCTCCTTTATCAATTCATAATCTTCTCCTTTTCCTCTTTCTAGTTATGTGCTTTAATAATTGTAATTCTTCATTTTATTTTGGATAGATTGTTGTTTCTTTGTTTTCTTTCAATAATGCAATTTGAGGTAATTCATGATAATTGTGATTTCCTTTATTGTTGTTGTTAATTATTTGCAATAATTGTTGTTAGATTTTATTCTTGTTGTTGATTTACTATGCTTTCCTTTTGTACCTTCCAAGTGTTTGATGAAATGCTTGGTTGGATTTTAGTGTAGGTTTTGTTCCTCTTGGCCTAGGTAGAGTGATTAGTGACTCTTGAGTTATCTAACTCCTTTGTTGATTGATAATTAGAAGTTGCAAATTGATTTGAATGCCTCTAAAGCTAGTCTTTCTTTTGGGAGTTGATTAGGACATGAGGAATCAAATTGATTCATCCACTTGACTTTCCTCCATGATTAGAGGTTAACTAAGTGGGAGTAATGGACAATTTGTCATCGCAATTGAGGAGGATAACTAGGATAGGACTTCTAGTACTCATATCTTGCCAAGAGCTTTGCTAGTTGTTAGTTTATTTTCTTTGCCATTTACATTTCTTGTCTAAAATCTTAAAAACCCCAGATATAACTCACAACCAATAACAAGACACTTCATTACAATTCCTAGGGAGAACGACCCGAGGTCCAATACTTCGGTTTATAAATTCTAGGGGTTTGTACTAGTGACAAACAACTTTTTTTATGAAAGGATTATTGCTTGGTTTAGAAACTATATTTTACAACGAGATTTCATTTGTGAAATTCTAAACCGTCAAAAATCCAAATCATCAGTGGGCAAGAATCATATAGTTGCATTCATATATATAGGTTGCATTGCATTGCATGAGTTTCTATATGTTCACACTTATTTATCTTATCTCCATCAATTAAGCATGAGGACATGCTAATGTTTAAGTGTGAGGAGGTTGATAAACCACTATTTTATGGTTTATATTGTGTTTAATTATGTGGTTTTATCATGATCCTTACCCACTTATTCATTAATTTAGCATGCATTTATATTTCCTTCCTGAAATTACTACTTGGTTGAAAACTGCTTCCTAGAGACTTTTTAATTATGCATTTTAGTTTTCCTTTATCCCATTCGATGCCGTAATCTGTGTGTTAAGTGTTTCAGGCTTTATAGGGCATGGATGAGTTGGAGAATGGAAGGGAAGCTAGCAAAAATGGAAGGAACACAACAAATTGAGGAGATAACAAACGAGAAGTGACGCAGCCGCATGGCTCACACGTTCGCACGAAAGAGGAAAAATCGCAGTGACGAGGCCGCATGGCTCACACGACCGCATAGAATGGAAAAGCACAAGTGACGCGAAGGCGTGGACAACGCGAACGCGTGACAGGGAAAAACGTGAACGACGCATCCGCATGGATGACGCAATCGCGTGACGTGCGCGATCTGCATAATCTGCAGGATTCGCTGGGGGCAATTTTGGGCCCTATTTTGACCCAGTTTTTGGCCCAGAACAGCAGACTAGAGCCAGAGAATATGCAGAAACCAGAAACAACAATTCATTCTACAGAGTTTTAGTTTTAGATCTAGTTTTTACTCCTCCTCTAGGTTTTTCTCTCTAGACATTCATAATTCTTAGGATTTTATTTTTCTACCACTTTTTGCATTGGGATACTGAGAAGAGTTATTACCTCATCAAGACTTCGTCATTCTAGTTCGTTTTCTTTACTTGGCTTTACTCTTCCTTGTCCTTTGCTTTGCTTAATTTTACCATTGGAATATTTTTAGGATTATTTAATACAAGGATTATTTTTATTTTTAATTGATTATTTTGATTTTTATTTACAATGTCTTTCCTTAATTCCCTTTCATATGTTATGAATTTTACATTCACAATGAGCGAGTAGTTCCCTAACTTGATGGGGAGTTGATTGAAAGGAACCCTTGAGTTGGAAGGCTTGAAAGAAAGATTATAATTGGGTTATTATTGGCTTGCTCTCTAGTGATTAACACCAATCCCTTTTAATTAAATGGGTTGCAACTTGTGAACGGGCATAGCATCCCAACTTGTTTGACTTTCCCTTACCTAGTAAGAGATAACTAAACAGGATAACCTTTAATTATCAATTAATCTAGAGAGTAATCCAACAACAGCGGGACTTCCAACTAATCAACTCCCAGTCAAGGCTTTTATTTACATTATTCAAATTCTCCAATTTTATTTCCTGTTTACTCAACTCAAACCTTTTAAAAAAACATCTGATTAATAAAATAGCACACTTTTCTGCAACTCGTTGGGAGCAACCTGGGATTCATACTCCCAGTATTTTAATTTTAAATTCCTGTGACACCTTTCTAAATTGATAAGTGGATTTCTAGTGAGTTAAGAACTATACTTGCAACGTATATATTTTAATAATTTTTAATTCACCCATTTCCGTAGAATCAATATTCTATGATAGTCTATCTGAATTTTCCAAAATGTCACTGGACCACTCTGCAGGTGGATCCATTCACCTAAAGAAAATGCCTGCAGAAGCTCAGGAACTTATTGAAATGGTTGCAAATAACCAGTTCATATATACCTCTGATAGGAATCCTGTGAGTAATGGGACGACTCAAAAGAGAGGAGTTCTTGAAATTGATGCTCTGAATGCCATACTAGCTCAGAACAAAATATTGACCCAACAAGTCAATATGATCTCTCAGAGTCTGAATGGATTGCAAAATGCATCCAACAGTACTAAAGAAGCATCTTCTGAAGAAGACGCTTATGATCCTGAGAACCCTGCAATGGCAGAGGTGAATTACATGAGTGAAGCCTTTGGCAACACCTATAATCCTTCATGGAAAAATCATCCAAATTTTTCATGGAAGGATCAATAGAAGCAAGGCTTCAATAATAACAATGGTAGAAGAAACAGGTTTAGCAATAGCAAACCTTTTCCATCATCATCTCAGCAACAGACAGAGCGTTCCGAGCAGAATCCTTCTAGCTTAGCAAACATAGTCTTTGATCTATCTAAGGTAACTCTTAATTTCATGACTGAAACAAGATCCTCCATTAGAAACTTGGAGGCACAAGTGGAACAGCTGAGTAAAAGGGTTCCTGAAACTCCTCTTAGCACTCTCCCAAGAAATACAGAAGAGAATTTTAAAGGAAAGTGCAAGGCCATTGATATAATCAACATGGCCAAAACCTTAGAGGAGGAGGAGGAGGAGGACGTGAATCCCAATGAGGAAGACCTCAGGTGACGTCCAAAGATCAGTAAGGAATACCTAAATGAGGAACCAAAGGAATCTGAGGCTCATACAAAGACCATAGAGATTTTCTTGGACCTCCTTTTACCATTCATGAGCTCTGATGACTATTCATCTTCTGAAGAGGATGAAGACATTGTTGAAGGGCAAGTTGCCCAATATTTAGGAGCAATCATGAAGCTGAATGCCAAGCTATTTGGTAATGAGACTTGGGAGGAAGAGCCTCCCTTGCTCACCAATGAATTGAATACATTGTTTCAGCAAAATTTACCTCAAAAGAAACAGGATCCTGGTAAATTCTTAATACCCTGTACCATAGGCACCATGACCTTTGAAAAAGCTCTGTGTGACCTGGGGTCAGGGATAAATATGATGCCACTCTCTGTAATGGAGAGACTAGGAATCTATGAGGTACAGGCTGCCAAATTCTCATTGGAGATGGCAGATAAATCTATGAAAAAGGCTTATGGACTAGTAGAGGACGTGCTAGTGAAGGTTGAAGGCCTTTACTTCCCTGCTGATTTCATAATCCTAGACACTAGGAGGGATGAGGATGAATCCATCATCCTTGGAAGACACTTCCTAGCCACAGCAAGAGCTGTGATTGATGTTGACAGAGGAGAGTTAATCCTTCATGTGAATGAAGAATACCTTGTAGTAAAGTCTCAAGGTTCTCCATCTGTAACCATGGAGAGTAAGCATGAAGAGCTTCTCCCAATACAGAGTCAAACAGAGTCCCCACATTCAAACTCTAAGTTTGGTATTGGGAGGCCACAGCCAAATTCTAAGTTTGGTGTTGAGAGATCTCAACCATACTCTGAACATCTGTGAGACTCCATGAGAGCTCACTGTCAAGCTATTGACATTAAAGAAGCGCTTATTGGGAGGCAATCCAATTTTATTTTAATTTTATCTATATTATTTTATTTTCTTTTAGGTTGATGATCATGTAAAGTCACAAAGACAATTACAAAAATAAAGAAAAAAATCAAAAACAGCATTGAAAACAGCACACCCCAGAGGAAGGACTTACTGGCATTTAAACGCCAGTAAGGGTAGCAAAATAGGCGTTTAAACGCCCAATCTGGCACCTTTCTGGGCGTTTAAATGCCAGAATAGGGCACCAGACTGGCGTTTAAATGCCAGAACAGGGCAACAAATTGGCGTTCAGACGCCAGAATAGAAAGGAAAGCTGGCGTTTAGACGCCAGAACAGAAAGGAAAACTGGTGTTTAAACGCCAGAACATGGCAGCAGACTGGCGTTTAAACACCAGAATTGCACTCCAACGCGTTGTGAATGCCCAATTGGAGTAGAGATGAAGAATTCTTTGACCTTTTAGGATCTGTGGACCCCACAAGATCCCCACCAACCTCAACTCACTCTCTCTCCTCTTCACACCTTTCTACAACACTCCTCCCGAAAAGCCCTATACACCCTACATCTCCTCTATTTTCTTCTTCGTCTACATCTTTCCTTCTTCTGTTGCTCGGGGACGAGCAAATATTTTACGTTTGGTGTAGTAAAAGCATTGCTTTCTATTTTTCCATAACCATTTATGGAACCTAAGGCCAGATAAGCCTCTAGAAAGAGGAAAGGGAAGGCAACTGCCTCCACCTCTGAGTCATGAGAGATGGAGAGATTCATCTCAAAGGTCATCAAGATCACTTCTATAAAGTTGTGGCCAAGAAAAAGATGATCCCTATGCAATTTAGCTGGAATTGTCATAGAGGAAGACATCCTCATTGAAGAGGACAAGCCCATCACTAAGAAAAGGATGGAGCAAACAAGAAAGCCCACTCATGGACCTCAACAAAAGCATGAGGAATTCCCTCATCAAGAAATTCCTGAGATACCTCAAGGGATACATTTTCATCCACACAACTATTGGGAGCGACTAAGGATGGAGAAACAAAAGCAAGGAAGAGACATTGAGAAGCTCAAGCACTCCATAGGATTTTCAAGAGGAAGACGCCCCCCTCACTAAGGTGGACTCATTCCTTAATCTCCTTGTCTATTTATTTTTCTGTTTTCGGCTTTATGTTGTATGTTCTATCTATGTTTGTGTCTTCACTACATGATCATTAGTGTCTAGTGTCTATGTCTTAAAGCTATGAATAACTCCATGAATCCTTCACCTCTCTTACATGAAAAATGTGCCTAATTACAAAAGAACAAGAAGTACTTGAATTTCAAATTTTATCTTGAAACTAGTTTAATTATTTTGATGTGGTGGCAATACTTTTTTATTTTCTGAATGAATGCTTTTAACAGTGCATATTTTTTATCTTGTTGTTTATGAATGTTAAAGTTGTTGGCTCTTGAAAGAATGATGAACAAAGAGAAATTTTATTGATAATCTGAAAAATCCTGAAATTGGTTCTTGAAGCAAGAAAAAGCAGTGAAAAAAAATTTGGCAAAAAAAAAGAGAAAGAAAAAAAAAAGAAAAAGCAAGTAGAAAAAGCCAATAGCCCTTTAAACCAAAAGGCAAGGGTAAAAAGGATCCAAGGCTTTGAGCATTAATGGATAGGAAGGCCTAAACGAATAAAATCCTGGCCTAAGCGGCTAAATCAAGCTGTCCCTAACCATGTACTTGTGGCATAAAGGTCCAAGTGAAAAGCTTGAGACTGAGTGGTTAAAGTCGTGATCCAAAGCAAAAGAGTGTGCTTAAGAACTCTGAACACCTCTAACTGGGGACTTTAGCAAAGCTGAGTCACAATCTGAAAAGGTTCACCCAGTTATGTGTCTGTGGCATTTATGTATCCGGTGGTAATACTGGAAAACAAAGTGCTTAGGGCCACGGCCAAGACTCAAAAAGTAGCTGTGTTCAAGAATCAACATACTGAACTAGGAGAATCAATAACACTATCTAAAATTCTAAGTTCCTACAGATGCCAATCATTCTGAATTTCAAAGGATAAAGTGAGATGACAAAATTGTTCAAAAGCAAAAAGCTACTAGCCCCGCTCATCTAATTGGGACTAAGTTTCATTGATATTGTGAGATTCATTGTATATTCTCTTCTTTTTATCCTATTTTGTTTTCAGTTGCTTGGGGACAAGCAACAATTTAAGTTTGGTGTTGTGATGAGCAGATAATTTATACGCTTTTTGGCATTGTTTTTAGGTAGATTTTAGTATAATTTAGTTAGTTTTTAGTAAATAATTATTAGAGCAAAATTCACATTTCTGGACTTTACTATGAGTTTCTGTGTTTTTCTGTGATTTCAGGTATTTTCTGGCTGAAATTGAGGGACTTGAGCAAAAATCTGATTCAGAGGCTGAAAAATGACTGCAGATGCTGTTGGATTCTAACCTCTCTGTACTCAAAATAGATTTTTTGGAGCTACAGAAACCCAAATGGCGCACTCTCAACTGCGTTGGAAAGTAGACATCCTGGGCTTTCCTCGAGTTTTGACGATGCAAGCTGGCGTTCAAACACCAACTTCCTGCCCTATTCTGGCATTAAACGCCAGAAACAGGATAGAAGCTGCAGTTAAACGCCCAAACTGGCATTAAAACTGGTGTTTAACTCCAAGAAAAGTTTCTACACATGAAAGCTTCAATGCTCAGTCCAAGCACACACCAAGTGGGCCCGGAAGTGGATTTCTTCATCATTTACTTATTTCTGTAAACCCTAGTAACTAGTCTAGTATAAATAGGACCTTTTACTATTGTACTGACATCTTTGGATCTTGACATCTTTGGATTATCCTTAGATCATCTTTGGAACATTTTTCCTTAGACTTGGAGGCTGGCCATTCGGCCATGCCTGGACCTTCATCACTTATGTACTTTCAACGGTGGAGTTTCTACACACCATAGATTAAGGTGTGGAGCTCTGTTGTTCCTCGAGTATTAATGCAAACTACTATTGTTCTTCTATTCAATTCAAGCTTATTCTTATTCTAAGATGTTCACTCGCACTTTAACATGATGAATGTGATGATCCGTGACACTCATCACCATTCTCAATTTATGACCGCGTGCCTGACAACCACTTCCGTTCTACCTGCGAAAGCTAGAGTGTGTATCTCTTGGGTTTCTAATCAACGATTCGCATCGTTTCCCCTCTGACAATGGGGCATCTGAATCTGAGATTAGAAGCTTCGTGGTATAAGCTAAAAACATTTGGCAATATTCCTGAGATCCAGAAAGTCTAAACCTTGTCTGTGGTATTCCGGGTAGGATCTGGGAAGGGATGACTGTGACGAGCTTCAAACTCGTGACTGTGGGGCGTAGTGACAGACACGAAAGGATCATTGGATCTTATTCCGATACGATCGAGAACCGACAGCTGATTAGCCTTGCGATAGCTGTGCCTGGTATTTTTCATCCGAGATGAGAAATCTGACAGTTGATTAGCCATACAGAAACCGTAGAAGACCATTTTCACTGAGAGGACGGGAGGTAGCCATTGACAACGATGATCCCCAACATAAAACTTGCCATGGAAAGGAGTATGAATGATTGAATGAAGATAGTAGGAAAGTAGATATTCAGAAGGAATAATGCATCTCCATACGCTTATCTGAAATTTCCACCAATGAATTACATAAGTATCTATATCTTTGTTTTATGTTTATTTATCTTTTAATTATCCAAACTCTATAACCATTTGAATCCGCCTGACTGAGATTTACAAGATGACCATAGTTTGCTTCAAGCCGACAATCTCCGTGGGATCGACCCTTACTCCGTAAGGTATTACTTGCTGGTCAGCTGTGCGAAGTTGTGAAGAGACGTGTGAGTCATGGTATTGTGCACCAAGTTTTTGGAGCCATGCCTAGTGATAACAATTTCGTGCACCAATTACCTCTTGATCTTCTTTTTATCCTATTTTATTTATCTAGTTTTTTGAGGACAAGCAACAGTTTAAGTTTGGTGTTATGATGAGCGGATATTTTATACGCTTTTTGGTGGTATTTTCATGTAGTTTTTAGTATGTTTTAGTTACTTTTTTGTATATTTTTCTTAGTTTTTATGCAAAAATCACATTTCTGGACTTTACTATGAGTTTGTGTATTTTTCTGTGAGTTCAGGTATTTTCTGGCTAAAATTGAGGGACCTGAGCAAAAATCTGATTCAGAGGCTGAAAAAGGACTGCAGATGCTGTTGGATTCTGGCCCTCCTGCACGCGAAATGAATTTTCTGGAGCTATAGAAGCCCAATTGGCGCGTTCTTAACTGAATTGGAAAGTAGACATCTTGGGCTTTCCAGAAATGTATAATAGTCTATACTTTGCCCGAGATTTGATAGCGCAAACTGGCGTTTTAACTCCAACTTTTTACCCTTTTCTGGCGTTAAACGCTAGAATTGGCATAAAAGTTGGAGTTAAACGCCCAAACTGGCATCAAAGATGGCATTTAACACCAGGAATAGCCTCTACACGTGAAAGCTTCAATGATCAGCCCAAACACACACCAGGTGGGCCCCGAAAGTGAATTTTTGCACTATTTATCTTAGTTTACCCATTTTCTGTAAACATAGGTTACTAGTTCAGTATAAAAACTACTTTTAAAGATTCATTTTGTACCTCATGACATTTTACATCTGAATTTGTATCTTCTATGGCATGAGTCTCTAAACCCCATGGTTGGGGGTGAGGAGCTCTGCTGTGTCTCGATGGATTAATGCAATTATTTCTGTTTTCTATTCAATCACGCTTGTTTCTATTCTAAGATATTCATTCGCACTTCAACGTGATGAATGTGATGATCCGTGACACTCATCACCATTCTCAACTTATGAACGCGTGCCTGACAACCACTTCTATTCTACCTTAGATTGAGTGTGTATCTCTTGGGTTCCTGGTTCATGAGTTTGATTGCCTCTCCTGACAACAAAGCGTTCAAATCTGTGAAACCAGAGTCTTCATGGTATAAGCTAGAACCAATTGGCAGCACTCTTGAGATCCAGAAAGTCTAAACCTTGTCTGTGGTATTCCGAGTAGGATCTGGGAAGGGGTGACTGTGATAAGCTTCAAACTCACAAATGTTGGGCGCAGTGACAATGTGCAAAAGGATCAATAGATCCTATTCCACACGAGTGAGAACCGACAGATGATTAGCCCTACATAACCCGTAGTTTGACCATTTTCACTGAGAGGACGGATTGTAGCCATTGACAATGGTGATCCACCAACATACAGCTTGCCATGGAAGGAACCTTGCGTGCATGAAGAAGACAACAGTAGGAAAGCAGAGATTCAGAAGACAGAGCATCTCCAAAACCTCAACATGTTCCTCATTACTGATCACAAGTACTTTTTATTTCATGTTATTCATTCTTCATAAACAAAAATCATTTTTTATCATTAATCTCTTGACTAAGAGTTACAAGACAACCATAACTTGCTTCAAGTCGGAAATCTCCGTGGGATTGACCCTTACTCACGTAAGGTATTACTTGGACGACCCAGTGTACTTGCTAGTCAGCTGCACGAAGTTGTGTATCACGATTTCGTGTACCAGTCATCCAAATTAATCTACTGGTTCATTAGACCTCCACTCAGAACAGAATACAATTAAATTATCCATAATTTTTTAATTGTATTAGCCACACTACCAGCAAATGAGAACTATCAATATATATACATAAATATAAAAGAGCTATCAATATATATACATAAATATATAAGCTTTAAAGACAAAGAAAATGAGAATGTCACCAATATATTCTTCTCCTTATGGCTATTTTCTATGCAGAAACACATGCACATAATGTTAGAAAGAATCAGCATAGCTCCTCTGTTATGGTTTCTTTTAATTTAGTTGATATTTTTTATTCTAATCAAATTAATCAATGTAATTACGGCCTATACATTCATGCATCTAAAAGTAAAAATATAAATTTGTAGTAGCATGTATTTATAATTAGTTATAACTTATAATCATCAAAAGTTTCTCAATTTCAAAATCATGTATCTATATCACAAGAAAATTCAAAACTCGGGAAATCCTATCAACTTCAACAACAAAGTCATCGTTAGTTTTTTTTTATCATCTAAATTCAACCCTTCAACTCAAACAAAAAACATGTAACTCCAAGAAAAATGGTTTTGAAACAAAAATGTTACAACACAAATGTATCATACATCCAAAATTCCTGAACTATAACATAAAAAAAATCCATAATACTAACATCCACATTAATTTAATTATTGTTTACTGTTCATTTCATCCTAATAATTACAAAATTTAGCATCTAAAGTAAGAGAACTTCGATATAGAAAAAATGAAAATGGTACAAAACTTCGCTTTTGGTTCGTTGTCACGTTGAAAACCGTTGCTCATGCGATTAGTTGCCGCACTAGACTTCAGAATAGTTAGTGCGACAGAGACATTGGTCACTGGGTAGGGTTTATGGTTCGCTTGTGGTCATTGTTTTCTTGGTTTGAGGGGGTGTTGAGAGAGAGTGTGTGTATATGCGTGTATTGAGGGGGTTAGTGATGAAATGCGGAATTTGGGGTAAAACGAGGGAATTGTGCTTTTGAAGTTTGGACGTGGAACCGGAAAGTGGACGCTGGTATGTGTTTTTAGTGATAAAAATCGACAGTATATTTGTCGATTTTAATTTTAAAAAAAGCAACACCTTAAGCGTTTATTTTATACATTAAATTTACACTGTTTATTCAATTATAGAAAGCGATCTAGACCGTTTAAATTTATCGATGGTAACTGTTGTCGATATTTTAATTAATAAAATACACGCCATATTCGTCGATTTTAAAATAAAAGTATTTTTGACCCGTGGTTCGTCGACAATATGAGTATATGACAATAGTAAAGCAAAGGTTAATGCATCATAAAATTATCGACGACCTGCCTGTCGATTTTAATATTTTATTTTTAATTTTTTTTTAATAATATCACTGGCAAGCCATTGAAAACTATCAACGGTAGAAATAACCGTCGAATTTTAGTGTCGAAAAAAAAAACGCTTTTTTTAATAGTAATTTTTCTTGACGTCAGTGTTACTTTAGAATTTTGAAATGTCTAGTGTAACTTGATATGTTAAAAATTGAAGTCTCTTTGATTTTTTCTGATTTTCTTTTTTATACAGAATAAAGCTAATCGTGCTGAGTGATACTCTCTTCTACAATATGGTTTTACCTTGTCTTACAAACTTAACCATCCACATTTCTAATCTACCTTAGTTATCAAGTAGTTACTCCACGTTCTTCCTCTATCAAAAGTCCTTATTTTCTACCTGCTTTCTTGTTGTTTCAACTCAGCCGTTCAAGTTTTATCTTACCTGTCAGACCAAATTATTTGTCGATTTATATATCATTGTCAATGTTATTATTGTGTCAAACTTTTATGCTAACAAAAGCTAAAATATCTAATCTAACATTCTTTGACGATGTAATATTTTAATTTGAGACGCTTTAAGTATTTGGACCTTAACAACTACAAATGTGAATGCTGTATCAGAAATTGCATATTTGAATACTAATAGTGTGAACATTTTTTTTTTCAAGTTAAAATAATTACAGTACTGGTGAGAACGGTTCGACTACTATAGGTCTTACTTTAAAAGCGGTAATCAACTAGAAACCATATAAAATTTATATTTTTAAAAGTGAAAAATTAATAAAATAATAAAATAAGAGTTAATCAATATTAAATTAACGAATATTTAAATTGATCCATGAAGTTATATTGTATTAACTCGCACGATATTTATATTTTTGCGAGAAAGAATGGGAGCAGCGAACAGCTAATATAATTAAGCTGAATGCGATCTACTCCTTGCTAAGTCTGGAGGGTTAGCATGGATCATGGACGTAATGTTGTGCGTATGTATGTAACATTTGAGGGGTTGGATCATGATCGATTACATACATAAAGTACAAAAATTTATTGATTATACAAGTCACGACCATACATATACATAGTTACATTCATACATACGTACATAGATACATATATATACTTATAAAATTTTTGATAATATATACTTATAAAATATAATTAAAATTGAATTTATATTTTTATTATTTAACAATATTTTTAGTTTAAAAGAATAACAAATAAAAATATAATCAAATTAAAAAATATGACTTTCTTTTGCAGCATTCTTTAAATATTATTAAAGTTTCATACTTACTATAATCATCATAATCATAATATATATATATATATATATATATATATATATATATATATATATATATATATATATATATATATATATATATATATATATATATTGTTTGCAAATTTGCATCAACTATAATGCACTATCTGTTACAACTCACGCACCACATAAAATAATATTGCTTGATCTTAGCCAAAAGCCAACAAAGGTATGAAATTATATTAAATTAAGAAAAAAATTGTAATTAATATTTTCAGTCATTACAGACTAATATAAAATATTAAATTATTTTTAATAAATGAATTTTATTAATTAATATGTATAAACTCTTAAAAATATAGATATAAATTATATTGATATATATAAATAAATATATATTTTTTTGTGTATAAAATTTATGCAAATATAAATACAAATTATTATTGATTAAATATTAAAAAAATAATATTTACTGAAATATTACTTTAACTAATAAGATGGGGAAGCAGAAATCTTCCGTGTAATTAGAGTAAACTAATAAACTAAAATGTAAACCAGTGAAACTTATATGTAAATAATTAGCCCATATCCAGCCTAACTAGCGTAGCAAGTGTATATTAACAATTAAAATGGAGAGCGTCAGGTAATATCTTTTAACAATTAAAATTCAAAGATATGATTTTTTACTCCATTATTAACAATTCTTTTCACTGAAAATACTATTAATTTCCACGTACTTCGAACAATTCATACAGATTTAAATATGCAATCTCATCAAAACGCAAGTGCTATAGCACAACTTGGCTTGGAACTTTTCCTTGTTTCACACCATTTGTTTGGTAACGTATGTTACGCGACATAAGTGAATACAATTTTAAGTGATTTTACTCGTCGGAAAATTGAGTAACGGCAAGCAACTACTACTACATAATGTTTGTCATTAGTCATGAAGATGTTTTACTAAATATCATGAGACTTTTGAACATTGTTCTAGCTACTTAGAAAATTCTCTTGACAATTAATGCCATTTATAAAAAAATAATCAACTTCAATATAGTAATTTCTTTAAGACAGATAGTACGTTAAATTATTGTTCCAAGTTAGACTTCCGCATTATTTCGTTAACTTTGACATGCATGTACCTTCTTCCTAAACATTGCTAGGAAATTCTTTTCCGTTGAAAACAATAAGCAAAATAATATGTTGGAATTTAGAAAAGAAAAAAGGTTTTGCAAATACAAAAAGAGAAATTGAAGTTGGGATATAATTAAGATCTTTGATTAATATTTCAGGTGGCTTAAAAAAGTCCAATATTTTGTACTACTTGATGCAAATATTTTAAAAATTATAAAATATAGATTCAAGATACAAATAAAGTTATCAATTAAAAAAATTATAAAGAATATATATATAAAAATTTGAATTACCAATATATTTCTTATACATTTATTAAAGTAAAAAAAATAAAAAATGTTTACTCATAATAATCAATGCACACATTAGTTAACACTTTATTTTTTATCAGTCATGCTACACATCCATATAATTTTGTATCCAAGTTCATCCAAACTGGTCCAACATCAAAAAACCCAATACCATTAAACGAGCGTGTATTATACGCGCACCAAACCCCCGAACGTTAACATTCATTTGCGTTTCGTTATGAAAAAATATTTTCTTCTTCAACCTTGAAACCGCAACAGGAGAACTTCGAATCACTCTCAAAATCTCTCAAACTTCACTCGTATTCTCTGCGAAACCACTATTGGAGAAGAATCACAAAAAAATTTCGAAAGCATGATGAAAAAACAAACGAAAACAACAATAGAGATTGCGAAAGGTATGAGAAAATTACTGTTCATTTAAAATCTCGCATTCTCACATTTCTCCTAGTTGGATTTAAAGTTTAGTGGATTGATTTGCTTCGTTTATTAGATCGAGTTATTCTGAATCAAATTTTTTTGCGTAACTAGGCATAGGAATGAAAATGTGTTCTTATTTTCATTCAGTTCAGTGGAGTTGGTCATTTTGATTCACTTGATTGTTAGTGTGTCTAATTGAGTACTTTTGCATGCAAAAATGCTTTTGTTGTTGATTGTATGTTTATCACGTTTTATTCACACCATGAATTGTGTTCTATTCAATGGGCTTGGTGATTTTGATGGGCAAAAAATTGCGCAAACTAACCGGCAAGTGTACCGGGTCGTATCAAAAAGTAAAACTCACAAAAGTGAGGTCGATCCCACAGGGATTGATGGATCAAGCAATTTTAGTTGGGTAATAAATTTAGTTAAGCTGACAGTTGGTGACTTGGGTGAAAATTGATGAACAGAAGGTAAATTGCAAGAAATTTAAATGCTGGAAGTAAAGTAGCGGAAACTTAAATGGCAAGAAAGGTAAATTGCTAAAACTTAAGTGCAAAAAACTAAAAGATCTAAATCTTAAATTGCAAGAAATGTAGATAACTGAATCTTAGAGTGCAAGAAAGTAAAATTGCAGAATCTAAATTTTAAGGGAACTTAAATTGTATGAATTATAAAAGGGAATGGGTGCAGGAAATCAAAATAGTAATAAACAATTGAAATCGCAGTAAAATCAGAGAGATCTAAGTTGAAAGAAATTCAAAGAAAATGATTCATCAGGGATTGGAGATATCATAATCCATCAAGAATCAATTGGGACTCAACTCCTTTCTCAATCATATGCATAGATCTATGGCAGATTGAAATTGATTGGATCCCAATTCCTTGGCAATCCAATCTCTCTAATCACAATCAATCTTGCTAATTCCTTGATCTAATTGTCATGGGAAGAGTTAGAGCACATACTCTTATTCATGAGCCACACAAGTTCTCAAAACCTCAATTCCTCCCGAATGGTGTTGGTTAAGAGAATTGTGAAGGATAGAGCTCCAATTCTAATGTAGGTGATTCCCTTTCCGAAGCTCACACCCACATTCATTTGAATTAAACCCCCTTTCAGAGTGAGTAATTCACAATCAAAGCAGAAAATATCCTATAGCTACATAATTGATTTGAGAAGAAGAAGAATTTCATTGATTCATTATGATTACAATAGAGCTCCTCTCCCTAATGAATTTGGGTTTAGTTCATCATTGCTCAAATCAAAACAGAAAACAAAGAAGTGCAGAAAATTTGCAGAAGAGAAAAACCAAAGAGAATTGAGTGTAGAGTTTCCCAATTGGGACCCTCACTCTCTCCCCATTTCAGATCTGCTATCCTCCTCTATCTAATTATCCAGCCCCCTTTTAAATCAAATTATCTTCTATTTATACATGGTGCACGAATTTGTGATCTGACAACTAACCAGCAAGTGCACTGGGTCGTCCAAGTAATACCTTACGTGAGTAAGGGTCGATCCCACAGAGATTATTGGTTTGAAGCAATCTATGTTTATTTTATTAATCTTAGTCAGGATGTTAATAAGGTTATTTGAATTTAATTGTAAGAAGTAAAAGTACGTGGGATAAGTAATTGTTACTTTATTAATGAAGAATATGTTAGGGTTTTGGAGATGCTTTGTCCTTTGAACTTCAACTCTTCCTTGAAATCCTTTTCCACACGCAAGGCTCCTTCCATGGCAAGCTGTATGTAGGGTGTCACCATTGTCAGTGGCTACCTCCCATCCTCTCAGTGAAAATAGTCCAGATGCTCTGTCACAGCACGGCTAATCAGCTGTTGGTTCTCGATCATGTTGGAATAGGATCCATTGATCCTTTTGCGTTTGTCATTACGCCCAGCAATCGCGAGTTTGAAGCTCGTCACAGCCATTCAATCCTTGAATCCTACTCGGAATATCACAGACAAGGTTTAGATTTTCCGGATCCTCAAGAGTGGCCGCCATCAATTCTAGCTTATACCACGAAGATTCTGATTAAGGAATCTAAGAAAAGCTCATTCAATCTGATGTAGAACGGAGATGGTTGTCAGGCACACGTTCATGGATCTGAGGAAGGTGATGAGTGTCACGGATCATCACCTTCTTCATGTTTAAGCGCGAATGAACATCTTAGATAGGAACAAGCGTGTTTGAATGGAAAACAAAAGTAATTGTATTAATTCATCGAGACGCTGCAGAGATCCTCACCCCCAACAATGGAGTTTAGAGACTCATGCTGCCAAGGAATATAAAATCCAGTTCTATAGATGTCATGAGGTACAAGATAAGTCTCTAAAAGTTGTTTAAATAGTAAACTAGTAACCTAGGTTTACAGAATATGAGTAAACTATGATAGATGGTGCAGAAATCCACTTCTGGGGCCCACTTGGTGTGTGCTGGGGCTGAGACTTAAGCTTCTCACGTGCTTGGGCTGTTTTGGGCGTTCAACGCCAGGTTGTAACCTGTTTCTGGCATTGAACTCTAGCTTGTAACCTGTTTCTGGCGCTGGACGCCAGGCAGCGGCATGATACTGGCGTTGAACGCCAGTTTACGTCGTCTATCTTCGCGCAAAGTATGGACTATTATATATTGATGGAAAGCCCTGGATGTCTACTTTCCAACGCCGTTGAGAGCGTGCCAATTGGACTCCTGTAGCTCCAGAAAATCTATTTCGAGTTCAGAGAGGTCAGGACCCAACAGCATCAGCAGTCCTTTTTCAGCCTAACTCAGATTTTTGCTCAGCTCCCTCAATTTCAGCCATAAAATACCTGAAATCACAGAAAAACACACAAACTCATAGTAAAGTCTAGAAATATGATTTTTGCCTAAAAACTAATAATATTCTACTAAAAACTAATTAAAACATACTAAAATCTACATGAAATTACCCCCAAAAAGCGTATAAAATATCCGCTCATCACAACACCAAACTTAAACTGTTGCTTGTCCTCAAGCAACTAGATAAATAAAATAGGATGAAAAGAAATTAAGAAGTAATAATATTTCAGAGTTTTTGAGTGGAGCTCAGATTCTTATTAGATGAGCGGGGCTTGTAGCTTTTTGTTTCTGAACAGTTTTAGCATCTCCCTTTATCTTTGAAATTCAGAATGATTGGCATCCATAGGAACTCAGAATTCAGATAGTATTATTGATTCTCCTAGTGTAGTATGTTGATTCTTGAACCCAGTTACTTTATGACTCATGGCCGTGGCCCTAAGCACTTTGTTTTCCAGTATTACCACCGGATACATAAATGCCACAGACACATGACTGGGTGAACCTTTTCAGATTGTGACTCAGCTTTGCTAAAGTCCCCAGTTAGAGGTGTCCAGAGCTCTTAAGCACACTCTTTTTGTTTGGATCACGACTTTAACCACTCAGTCTCAAGCTTTTCACTTGGGCCTGCATGCCACAAGCACATGGTTAGGGACAGCTTGATTTAGCCGCTTAGGCCTGGAATTACTTCCTTGGGCCCTCCTATCCACTGATGCTCAAAGCCTTGGATCCTTTTCACCCTTGCCTTTTGGTTTTAAGGGCTATTGGCTTTTTCTTTTTCTTGATCCAATGATTTCTTGTAAAAGAAATATTTTTTTTTTGCTTCAAGAATCAAATTCATGATTTTTCAGATCATCAATAACATTTTTCGTGTTCCTCATTCTTTCAGGAGCCAATATCCATAAAATTCAAGATAAAATTATGCACTATTCAAGCATTCATTCAGAGAACAAAAAGTATTGCCACCACATATAGTTAATTATAATTTTTTTATTATTAAGAACTCGAAAAAAATAAATTACTTCTTTATTCTAATTATCTACTATTTTATTCATGTCTGATGATGATGAGAAAAATAAATTATAACTTAATTGAAAATAAAACCAGAATAGATATACTAATTACTACTACTACTATATATATCTCCTAAGGTAAATTTCTATAATAACACTATCACAGAGTTAAAGCTAAAATTAGAACTCAACAACCTGTGTTTTGAGAAGTACATGTTCCTCTGATCTGTGGGGTGCTTGGTCCTTGAAGGATTAATTTCTGGCGCTTCAGCTCCCTTAAATCACGCCCTTGCTCTTCTTGTTCCTTAAGCAGTTTGCAAAGCATGCTACTTTGATTGTTCTGTTCTTCCTTTATTTGGTTCATAGCTTCTTGCAATTTGGAAATAGATGCCTCAAGATGTTCCCAATATTCGAATTGAGGAAGTTCTGGGAGGACTTCCTGTGCTCTCCTCTTGATTGGATCATCCTGCAACTGTTGTCTGTCCATTGATATTCTGGTGATTGGCCTTTCAACTGAGATATACTCTGTTATTCCCATCTTTACTCCAGCATCTCTGCAGAGCATAGAAATTAAGCTTGGATAGGCCAATCTGGCATCCTTGGAATTCCTGTTTGCTATTTTGTATAGTTCACACGAGATCAGTTGATGGACTTCTACTTCTTTTCCCAACATGATGCAGTGAATCATCACTGCTCTTTTAATAGTAACTTCAGAACGGTTGCTGGTGGGCAATATAGAACGCCCAATGAAATCCAGCCAGCCTCTGGCTACTGGTTTGAGATCTTCTCTTTTGAGTTGATTTGGGATGCCAATCGTGCTGGTGGTCCACCTGGCTTCAGGGATGCATATATCCTCTAGAATCTTGTCCAAGCCTTTATTTCCCCTCATCATTCTCCTATTAAAGGAGTCTGGGTCATCTTTCAGTTGAGGAAGCTTAAAGATCTCCCTGATTTTGTCGGGATGGGTATGAACAATCTTTCCTCTGACTAAGATTTGATGGTCATAGAGGGCATCTCCAATTATTCTTTGCCTGCCTGTCTACCATAGATTAGCATAGAACTCCTGAACCATGTTCCTTCCCACTTTCATTTCAGGATTAGCTAGGTATTCCCAGTTCCTGTTTCGAATTTGTTCTTGGATCTCCGGATATTCATCTTCTTTCAGATCGAACTTGACTTCTGAGATCACTGATCTTAGACTCATTATTTTGTAGTAATGGTCTGAATGTTCTTTAGTTAAGAACCTCCCTTGATTCCAAAGTGGCTTTGGAATATTCTCTTTCTTGCCTCTTGGGTTGGGTTGTTTTCCTTTAGGTGCCATGATCAAAGTGAGTATGTTTTTGTGATCACGGATAAGCACACCAAACTTAGAGGTTTGCTTGTCCTCAAGCAAAAGAAAAGAGAGAAGAGGAATAGGAGGAGAGCAAGTGTGGAATGGTGGATGATGAGAGGGGCGCCGAAAGTGGATATAAAGGGAGGGGGTAGGTTTTCGAAAATAAGAAAGAGATATAAGATAAAAGATATGATTTATAAAAGATAAATATGATAAGAAAAGGATATAATTTAAAAAGATATGAATGATATTTAAAAATAAATTTGAAATTTATAGTTTGAAAAAGATTTTAAAAGATAATTAAGTTTGAAAAGAAATTGGAAAAAGAGTTGGATTGGATTGAAAAAAAGGTTTATGTTTATGTATGAAGCCATATTATTTAAAAAAAGGGATTTTAGAAATTAGGGTTTTTAGAAAACTAATTTGATTTGAAGGATGACATTTTGAAACATGTTTATGCAAGAAATCATGAATTGAAACATAAAAAATTAGAAAATTTGTAAAGAAAAACGAATTTTACCTCCTCCCCACCATCCTGGCGTTAAACGCCCAACTGCTGCATGTTTTGGGCGTTTAACGCCCAATTGTTGCTTCTCCTGGGCGTTCAACACCCAGCTGTTGCTTCTTTCTGGCGTTGAACGCCAGGAAGTCCTTTGTCACTGGGCATTTTTCTGAACGCCCAGGATGCTGTCAATCTGGCGTTAAACGCCCAGATGGTGCTTCTTTCTGGCGTTCAACGCCCAGAAGATGCTCCTTTCTGGCGTTTAACGCCCAGATGGCTACCCTTACTGGCGTTGAATGCCCATTGGGTGCTTCTTTTGGGCGTTCAACGCCCAAAACGTTTCTTACTGGCTTTTTCACGCCAGTGAGCTTCCAAATTTCCCTGTAACTCTGTGATTTCAATCAATTGCTATTTTACCTTTTGAAGATACTTTGACATATACCTGTAAAAATCATTTAATTAGCAAAAACAAATAACATTAAATTTTGTGAATGGCTGGGTTGCCTCCCAGCAAGCGCTTCTTTAATGTCGTTAGCTAGACTATTACTGAGCTTTTAATCAAGTCTCAGTTTTGAGCATTCTTGCTCAAAATTGCTTTCAAGATAATGTTTAACTCTCTATCCATTAACAATGAACTTTTTGTTAGATTCATTATCCTGGAGCTCTACGTATCCATAGGGTGATACACTTGTAATCACATATGGACCTCTCCATCGAGATTTTAATTTCCCGGGGAATAATTTGAGCCTAGAATTAAATAGCAGAACTTTCTGCCCCGGCTCAAAGACTCTGGATGACAATTTCTTATCATGCCATCTTTTCGCTTTCTCTTTGTAAATTTTTGCATTCTCGAAAGCATTGAGTCTAAATTCCTCTAGCTCATTTAACTGGAGCAATCGTTTTTCTCCAGCTAACTTGGCATCAAGGTTCAGGAATCTGGTTGCCCAGTAGGCCTTGTGTTCCAGTTCCACTGGCAAGTGACATGTCTTTCCATACACAAGCTGGTATGAAAAGGTCCCTATAGAGGTCTTGAATGCTGTTCTGTAGGCCCACAGAGCATCATCCAAGCTTCTTGCCCAATCCCTTCTATGGTTAATTACAGTCCATTCCAGGATTCTTTTGAGTTCTCTATTTGAGACTTCAGCTTGCCCATTAGTCTGTGGGTGATATGAAGTAGCTACCCTGTGGCTAACTCCATAACGAACCAAAGCAGAGTAAAGCTGTTTATTGCAGAAATGAGTACCCCCATCACTGATTAATACTCTATGAGTACCAAATCTGCTGAAGATGTGTTTCTGGAGGAATTTTAACACTGTTTTAGTGTCATTAGTGGGTGTTGCAATAGCCTCCACCCATTTGGATACATAATCCACTGCCACCAGAATATAAGTGTTTGAGTATGATGGTGGGAAAGGTCCCATGAAGTCAATACCCCATTCATCAAACAACTCAATCTTCAAGATCCCTTGTTGAGGCATGGCATAACTGTGAGGCAGATTGCCAGATCTTTGGCAACTGTCACAATTAAGTACAAACACTCGGGAATCTTTATAGAGAGTAGGCCAGTAGAAGCCACATTGGAGGACTCTTGTGGCTGTTCGCTCACTTCCAAAATGTCCTCCATACTGTGATCCATGGCAGTGCCAAAGGATCTTCTGTGCTTCTTCTTTAGGCACACATCTACAGATTACTCTGTCTGCACATCTCTTGAAGAGATATGGTTCATCCCAAAGATAGTACTTTGCATCTGTGATTAATTTCTTTGATTGCTGCCTACTGTACTCTTTGGGTATGAATCTCACTACCTTGTAGTTTGCAATGTCTGCAAACCATGGTACTTCCTGGATGGCAAAGAGTTGCTCATCTGGAAAGGTTTCAGAGATCTCAGTGAGAGGGAGGGACGCCCCTTCTACTGGTTCTATTCGGGACAGGTGATCTGCCACTTGGTTTTCTGTCCCTTTTCTGTCTCTTATTTCTATATCAAACTCTTGCAGAAGCGAAACCCATCTGATGAGTCTGTGTTTTGAATCCTGCTTTGTGAGTAGATATTTAAGAGCAGCATGATCAGTGTACACAATCACTTTTGATCCTACCAAATAGGATCTGAACTTGTCAATGGCGTAAACCACTGCAAGCAGCTCTTTTTCTGTGGTTGTGTAATTCTTCTGTGCGTCATTTTAAACACGACTGGCATAGTAGATGACGTGCAGAAGCTTGTCATGCCTCTGTCCCAATACTGCACCAATGGCATGGTCACTGGCATCACACATCAATTCAAATGGTAATGTCCAGTCTGGTGTAGAGATGATTGGTGCTGTGACCAATTTAGCTTTCAGAGTCTCAAATGCCTGCAGACACTCTTTATCAAAGATAAATGGCGTGTCAGCAGCTAGCAGGTTGCTCAGAGGTTTGGCGATTTTTGAAAAATCCTTTATAAACCTCCTATAGAATCATGCATGCCCCAGAAAGCTTCTGATTGCCTTAACATTGGCAAGTTGTGGTAATTTTTCAATTACCTCTACCTTAGCTTGATCCACCTCTATTCCCTTGTTCGAGATTTTGTGCCCAAGGACAATTCCTTCAGTCACCATAAAGTGACATTTCTCCCAGTTTAAAACTAGGTTGGTTTCTTGGCATCTCTTTAGAACAAGTGCTAGATGGTCAAGACAGGAGCTGAATGAGTCTCCAAATACTGAAAAGTCATCCATGAAAACTTCCAGAAATTTTTCCACCATATCAGAGAAAATTGAGAGCATGCACCTCTGAAAAGTTGCAGGTGTATTGCATAGGCCAAATGGCATCCTTCTGTATGCAAATACTCCAGATGGACATGTGAATGCCATTTTCTCCTGATCCTGGGGATCTACTGCAATTTGATTATAACCTGAATATCCATCCAGGAAGCAGTAGTATTCATGACCTGCTAGTCTTTCTAGCATCTGGTCTATGAATGGTAGAGGAAAATGATCCTTTCTGGTGGCTGTATTGAACCTTCTATAATCAATACACATACGCCACCCTGTAACTGTTCTTGTAGGAACCAGTTCAATTTTTTAATTATGAACCACTGTCATGCCTCCCTTCTTAGGGACGACTTGGACAGGGCTTACCCAGGGGCTGTCAGAAATAGGATAAATAATCCCAGCCTCTAGTAATTTAGTGACCTCCTTCTGCACCACTTCCTTC
Organism: Arachis hypogaea; assembly: GCF_003086295.3. Classification (NCBI taxonomy): domain Eukaryota; kingdom Viridiplantae; phylum Streptophyta; class Magnoliopsida; order Fabales; family Fabaceae; genus Arachis; species Arachis hypogaea. Next base: position 77,195,333 of record NC_092038.1, on the reverse strand, counting down.
ATGGCTGGATTCAACCGCCTTTGTGGTTGGACCACTGGCTTGGCGTCACCCTCCAATAGGATCTTGTGCATGCATCTAGCTGGGCTAATGCCCTTAAGACCACTGATGGACCACCCAAGAGCTGTCTTGTGTGTCCTTAGCACTTAAATTAGTGCTTCCTCTTCCTGTGGCTCTAAGGTAGAGCTTATGATTACAGGAAAGGTATCACCTTCTCCCAGAAATGCATATTTCAGGGAAGGTGGTAATGGTTTGAGCTCGGGTTTGGGAGGTTTCTCCTCTTCCTGAGGGATTTTCAGAGGTTCTATTATTCTCTCTGATTCCTCCAAATCAGGCTGAACATCTTTAAAGATGTCCTCTAACTCTGATTCGAGACTCTCAGCCATATTGACCTCTCTCACCAGAGAGTCAATGATATCAACACTCATGCAGTCATTTGGGGTGTCTGGATGTTGCATAGCTTTGACAACATTCAACTTGAACTCCTCCTCATTGACTCTCAGGGTTACTTCCCCTTTTTGGACGTCAATGAGGGTTCGGCCAGTTGCTAGAAAAGGTCTTCCTAGAATGAGAGTTGCACTCTTGTGCTCCTCCATTTCCAGCACCACAAAGTCAGTAGGAAAGGCAAATGGCCCAACCTTGACAATCATGTCTTCAATCACGCCTGATGGGTATTTAATGGAGCCATCAGCAAGTTGAAGACATATCCGAGTTGGTTTGATTTCTTCAGTCAAACCAAGCTTTCTGATAGTAGATGCAGGTATTAGGTTGATACTTGCCCCAAGATCACATAAAGCTTGCTTGGTGCAATTACCCTCTAATGTGCATGGTATCATAAAGCTCCCGGGATCCTTAAGCTTCTCAGGTAAGCTTTTTAGAATGACTGCACTGCATTCTTCAGTGAGATAAACTTTTTCAGTTTTCCTCCAATCCTTCTTATGACTTAAGATCTCTTTCATGAACTTAGCATAAGAGGGTATTTGCTCAAGTGCTTCTGCAAACGGAATCTTTATTTCAAGAGTCCTGAGATAGTCTGCAAAGCGAGCAAATTGCTTATCCTGTTTCGCTTGGCAGAGTTTTTGAGGATAAGGCATTTTGGCTTTATATTCCTCAACCTTAGTTGCTGCAGGTTTATTACCTACAGAAGTGGGTTGGGAAGCCTTTTTAGAAAGGTTGTTATCAGCACTTGTATGTGACTGATCCCCCACTGGCGTTTGAATGCCAGGGGTGGAAGCTGGAGTGGCGCTAGACGCCACCTCCTTATTTGTTACTGGCGTCTGAATGCCAGAACTGTGCTCCCTTTGGGCGTTAAACGCCGGATTCATGCTTGTTTCTGGCGTTGAACGCCAGGAATGAGCATGGTCTGGGCGTTCAGCGCCAGCATTATTCCTCTCTGGGCTCTGATTGTCCTCAGAGGGATTTTGAGTGGCTATTTGTTCATTTCTTGGCTTCCTGCTACTTTGAAGTGAAGTATTTAATGTTTTCCCACTTCTTAATTGAACTGCTTGGCATTCTTCTGCTATTTGTTTTGACAGTTGCTTTTCTGTTTGCTTTAACTGTACTTCCATGTTCCTGTTAGCCATTCTTGTTTCCTGTAGTATTTCCTTGAATTCGGCTAGCTGCTGGGTTAGAAAGTCTAATTGCTGATTGAATTCATTAGCCTGATCCACAGGACTAAGTTCAGCAGTTACTGTTTTAGCTTCTTCTTTCATGGAAGATTCACTACTTAGGTACAGATGCTGATTTCTGGCAACTGTATCAATAAGCTCTTGAGCTTCTTCAATTGTTTTTCTCATATGTATAGATCCACCAGCTGAGTGATCTAGAGAAATCTGAGCTTTTTCTGTAAGCCCATAGTAGAAGATGTCTAATTGCACCCACTCTGAAAATATTTCAGAGGGGCATTTTCTTAGCATCTCTCTGTATCTCTCCCAGGCATCATAAAGGGACTCATTATCTCCTTGTTTGAAGCCTTGGATGCTTAGCCTTAGCTGTGTCATCCGTTTTGGAGGGAAATAGTGATTCAGGAATTTTTCTGACAGCTGTTTCCATGTTTTTATGCTGTTCTTAGGCTGGTTATTTAACCACCTCTTAGCTTGATCTTTTACAGCAAATGGAAACAGTAATAATCTGTAGACATCCTGATCTACTTCCTTATCATGTACTGTGTCAGCAATTTGTAAAAATTGTGCCAGAAACTCTGTAGGTTCTTCATGTGGAAGACCGAAATACTGGCAATTTTGCTGCACCATGATAATGAGCTGAGGATTCAACTCAAAGCTACTAACTCCAATGGAGGGTATACAGATACTACTCCCATATGAGGCAGTAATGGGGTTAGCATATGACCCCAGAGTCCTCCTGGACTGTTCATTTCCACTTAGTTCCATGATGGAACAAGGGAGATGATATGTATGTTGATATTATTTATTTTATAAAAATTTATTTTATAAAATAAAATAAAAACGAAATAAATAAAAGAAATTGAAAATATTTTGAAATTGAAATCTAAATTTTTATATAAAATTTTCAAAATACTAGTTTAAAATTAGTTAGAAAAGATATATATTTTTTTTTTGAATTTTGAATTTTATGATGAAAGAGAAAAATACACAAAAGACACAAGACTTAAAATTTTTAGATCTAATGCTCCTTATTTTCGAAAATTTTTGGAGGGAAAACACCAAGGAACACCAAACTTAAAAATTTTAAGATCAAAACACAAGAAAGACTCAAGAACACCTTGAAGATTCACAAGAATACCGAGAACAAAAGAAAGAACACCAAACTTAAAACTTTTAGAAAACCAAGACAAATTTTCGAAAATTAAAGAAAAATTAACAAGAAAACACCAAACTTAGAGCTTGGCACAAGATTCAATCAAAGAAAAATTAATTTTTTTTTGAAAAAGATTTTAAAGAAGATACCCAATTATCAAGAACAATTACTAATGCTCCAGCCAATTGGGCAGTAACTTCAATGTTGATTTTAAAGATGTATTCTATTTATGGATAAAAGTATAAATTTTTTAAAAGTTAATGTTTTGAAAAAGCACAAGAAAAACAAGAAAAGACACAAAACAAAAAAAAACTCAAGATCAAACAAGAAAAATAAACAAGAACAACTTGAAGATCAATGAAGAACAAAGAACACAAGTTCGAAAATTTAAAGAAAAATATAAAATATGCAATTAACACCAAACTTTGAACAAGACACTAAACTCACGAAAGGAAATTAAAATTTGATAAAGAAAAATATTTTTTTTTTGAAAAGAAATTATCCTATCAGAATTTAATGACTCTATAGTAACAAAAATAAATTATTCCTAATCTAAGAAATAAAATAAACCTTTAGTTGTTCAAACTCAAATAATCCCCGGCAACGGCGCCAAAAACTTGGTGCACGAATTTGTGATCCGTACAACTAACCAGCAAGTGCACTGGGTCGTCCAAGTAATACCTTACGTGAGTAAGGGTCGATCCCACAGAGATTATTGGTTTGAAGCAATCTATGTTTATTTTATTAATCTTAGTCAGGATGTCAATAAGGTTATTTGAATTTAATTGTAAGAAGTAAAAGTGCGTGGGATAAGTAATTGTTACTTTATTAATGAAGAATATGTTAGGGTTTTGGAGATGCTTTGTCCTTTGAACTTCAACTCTTCCTTGAAATCCTTTTCCACACGCAAGGCTCCTTCCATGGCAAGCTGTATGTAGGGTGTCACCATTGTCAGTGGCTACCTCCCATCCTCTCAGTGAAAATTGTCCAGATGCTCTGTCACAGCACGGCTAATCAGCTGTTGGTTCTCGATCATGTTGGAATAGGATCCATTGATCCTTTTGCGTTTGTCATCACGCCCAGCAATTGCGAGTTTGAAGCTCATCACAGCCATTCAATCCTTGAATCCTACTCGGAATACCACAGACAAGGTTTAGACTTTCCGGATCCTCAAGAGTGGCCGCCATCATTCTAGCTTATACCACGAAGATTCTGATTAAGGAATCTAAGAAAAGCTCATTCAATCTGATGTAGAACGGAGATGGTTGTCAGGCACACGTTCATGGATCTGAGGAAGGTGATGAGTGTCACGGATCATCACCTTCTTCATGTTTAAGCGCGAATGAACATCTTAGATAGGAACAAGCGTGTTTGAATGGAAAACAAAAGTAATTGTATTAATTCATCGAGACGCTGCAGAGCTCCTCACCCCCAACAATGGAGTTTAGAGACTCATGCTACCAAGGAATATAAAATCCAGTTCTATAGACGTCATGAGGTACAAGATAAGTCTCTAAAAGTTGTTTAAATAGTAAACTAGTAACCTAGGTTTACAGAATATGAGTAAACTATGATAGATGGTGCAGAAATCCACTTCTGGGGCCCACTTGGTGTGTGCTGGGGCTGAGACTTAAGCTTCTCACGTGCTTGGGCTGTTTTGGGCGTTCAACGCCAGGTTGTAACCTGTTTCTGGCGTTGAACTCAAGCTTGTAACCTGTTTCTGGCGCTGTACGCCAGGCAGCGGCATGATACTGGCGTTGAACGCCAGTTTACGTCGTCTATCCTCGCGAAAAGTATGGACTATTATATATTTCTGGAAAGCCCTGGATGTCTACTTTCCAACGCCGTTGAGCGCGCGCCAATTGGACTCTTGTAGCTCCAGAAAATCCATTTTTTGTGCAGGGAGGTCAGGATCCAACAGCATCAGTAGTCCTTTTTCAGCCTAACTCAGATTTTTGCTCAGCTCCCTCAATTTCAACCAGAAAATACCTGAAATCACAGAAAAACACACAAACTCATAGTAAAGTCCAGAAATATGATTTTTGCCTAAAAACTAATAATATTCTACTAAAAACTAATTAAAATATACTAAAATCTACATGAAATTACCCCCAAAAAGCGTATAAAATATCCGCTCATCAATACACTTTTCAATTTAGTCTTCAAGTCCTTGGATTGGGCTTTGGCCTTGTTGAAGCAAGGAATAATGGATCTCAATGTTGTTCAGGATGGACGTTGGCCAATTAACATTTCTGCTTTTCATTATGCCCAAAAAATGAATGCTGCTAGTAGTGACGTTTGCCTCAACGTTGGCAAACCAACGTTACGTTCAACGCTGCTGACTTGTTCGTACGCACGCTGCCTTGTGCGTGCACACACCTTTAAGTTTTTCTTTCTGTGCTTACGCACACTAAGCTTTTTTGGGCAGCTTGAATTCTGAAGAGCTATCGCGAATGTTTGACCCGGCGTTGGGTTGGCAACGTTGCTTCTTGTGCATACGCACACAAGGTGATGTTCACAAGTCCAGAATTGAGTCCCCTTGAAGACGTTGGAGGTAACATTGGTGATCCAAAACTCCCTCCAATGTTGACACCAGCAGTAGCATACGTTGCAGCCTCTTCCCCCAACGTTTGAGGCAACGCTGGTGAGCCAACTTGGCCACCAACGTTGCTTCCTCTTCTTCCTTCCATGGCCATTTTTTCTTGCCTTTCCATGCCTATCATCATTTAACATATGCATCAAAGCTTTGCTAGATTCACAAGATTTGCACCATTCATAACATTAAGTAAATTTAGCATAAAACCTTGCGAAAAAGCACAGAAACACCCATGTTTAACTGAATCAAGAAATGTATAAAATTCCAATCCAATTACTTGCTTATTGTGCAAAAAAGTGCATAAAACCTAATGAAAACTAGTGAAAAATGCTTGTAAAACTAGCATAAGATAACTTGTCATCACAACACCAAACTTAAATCATGCTTGTCCTCAAGCAAGCAGTAAGTCTTATGAGAAATGAATGAAAACAGATAAGCATATATGTCCTTATTAGCATATAATTGAATTTGATTCATGGGATTTTATGCACAGAAGAATGAAGCTCAATTATTATTAGTTTCAAGTGTGAAATGTCTATCTAAGTGCTAACTGATGTGTGAAAAACGATCCAACACAAAACTCACCGGCAAGTGTACCGGGTTGCATCAAGTAATAATAACTCACATGAGTGAGGTCGATCCCACAGGGATTGAAGGATTGAGCAATTTTAGTTTAGTGGTTGATTTAGTCAAGCGAATTAAGTTTTGGTTGAGTGGGTTGTATTTAACAGAAGCTAAATTGCTTGGAATGTAAAGGGAGAGGGGAGAATTGCAGTAAATTAAAAGACAGGAAAGTAAAAGTGCTGAATCTTAAAGAACAAGAAATTAAATGACTGAAACTTAAAGTGCAGGAAATGTAAATTGCAGTAACTTAAATGGCAAGAAATGTAAATTGCTTGAATATAAAAGGGACTTGAGGACTGGGATTGCAGAATCTAAACAAAGAGAAATTGAATTGCCACAGTTAATAGAGCAGAAATTGAATTAGAAGCAATTAGAACTCAAACAGTAAAGAAATTAAGTGCAGCAAAGGTTCATAGAAGAACCAAAAGGAAATTGGGATCTCAAGACTCCAGAGACTAGGTAGCAAAGCTTAGACCTCAATTGCCTTCCCAGATCCAAGTTCTCAAAGAAAATGACAAGAAATTGAAGAAGAAGCAGTAAAGAGAATGTAAATGAATTCAATTATGCAGAAAAGAAATTAAAGAGCTCTTGAGTGGAGATTGAGACAGAATTTCCTCAATTCTTAACACCCAAGACTCAAAACAAGGAAATTAAAAATGCCCAAGTAAGAACGAGGAAGAAGAGAGATCAATTCTCCTTCCCAATTCTCTGAAATCTCGGTTCAGTCTCTCAAGAAAAATTGCAAAAATTCAAAGCTCAAAGAAAGTGCAAAATTCAAAAGTCAAGTCCAAAAGTTCCTAATTACATCAAACTAGCTCCTATTTATACACTTTCTATTCTTGGATCTTGGGATTTGGATGGGCTTTTGATTTGGTGAAGAAATGAATTAAATTGGATTTTTAATTCAATTTTTGGCCCAAAAACAATAGCTTCTAAGAGGCTGCCCTGCCCTTGTGGAGGGCAGGGCAGGATTTGGTGCTTGGTGCGTGCGTGGTGCGGGCGTGGTGCAGGCTGGTGCGCAAGATGCTGCCCTGCCCTCGCGGAGGGCAGGGCAGAAAAATTTGGTGCGCCAGATTGGTGCTGTGGTGCGCTGCTGGTGCTGCCAGATGATGCTGTGGTGCGCCAGAATGGTGCCTTGGTGCGCCAGAATTGTGCCACAACAAAATGCTGCCCTGCCCTCGCGGAGGGCAGGGCAGTGTTTCCACTTTGACGTCCCGAGTTCGAAACTTGGATGCTACACACGCTACCCATTTTCCTTGGCTTTCTTGGTACCAAAGTGAGGCTTAATTCCTTGCTTCCTCATGGTCCCGTGTTCAACTCTTGTGGCAAGCATAGTAGGCATTTTCCGTTGATTTTCTTCCCTTGGTGAGCCCGATACTGCCCTTGTGGAGGGCAGGGCAAGGTTTTGTTCTTCTTGATTCCAAGGCACAGATTTGTGCTCTGCCCTTGTAGTGGGCAGGGCAGAGTTGCCTTTCATGCATTGTTCCCTTATGTTGCCCTCCTAGAGGGCAGTGTGCCCTTGTGAAGGGCAATGCTTGCTCCCTTCTTTACATGCGGCACACTTCTCCTTCCTTTGACCACGTTTTCTTCTCCTTGGGTCAAGCTTTCTTAGGCCACGCTTTTCTCTTTTATTCTTTTCTTCACCTACAATAAACCAAAACAACCACTCCAAGTATCACTAAATTCACAAGGCTTATAAATCAATTAAAATTCAATTAAAATTAGCTTAAACCTCATGAGTTATCATTAAATTCATGGTGGTTGTTTGATTTAAAGAAGTTATGCATTTTCACTCCAAATCACTTACTTAGGATGCAAGAAAGTGCATAAAGACTAATAAAACAAGTGAAATTAGCTTGAAAAATGGGTATATGATGACTTGTCATCACTAACTAGAGTTACTGATGTGAACCTTATTCTTTATTGATCTTTGGTGTTAGATTTTTTAGCTAAATTTTCATTCAACACACATCCATCACAGACACTTGGCTCACAATTCATCTTAAGACATTGGTGTCCAGCACCTCTTTGGGTTACTAAATGTCTTGTAACTAGGTTGCTCTTGATAGTGGACTTTTGGTTGATAATCTCGGGTTAGTTAACCCAAGTTACCAAGTGTTGAAACACTCCTTAGAACCTATTCATCCAAGTGGATCCTAGTGCAAAGAAACCACAGGCATGTGTCTTAAGGTCCAAGCTATTGGTGTCAAGCCTTATTCTTTGTTTCTTTCATTTTTTTTGTTGCCAACTTTTGGCTTTTCTTTCCTTTTTTTTCAAGAATGTTTATTTATTAAGAGTTCACAACAGCAACTAAGTTCATACTAAAAGAGTCATTCTCCCCTTCAGTTTTTATTATTGAACTTGCTAACTAATCAAACATAAACCACAACTAATTCTTATTCTAGTTTCTACCACATTTGACTTTTACAACTTCTGTTTTAACCTTTTCTTTTATTTATGCAAAGGGGGCACAAGACATACATTTAAGTAGATGAAAATGAAGTAGACACTTAGACTAGAACACTTAATTGAAAATTAAAGAGAGTAAACAACAGAATTCAAACTACTTAAACAAATCAGCAGGGGTTCATTGAAACTTCCAATTTAAGTACTTCAAATCAGAGGGAATTAAGTAACAATACAACCTCTTGGTGGTGTCTTCTAGCTCTCCCTTTGTCATCATCATCCGTAGCTGTTGTATATTTCTTTGTGTCCTTTGATGATGATGCATAGTTCTTCTAAGAGATTGATTGAATTTCTGCAAAGTTATTGGAAGTTGCTTGTTCCCCAAGCACTTGAGGGGGTGGTTAACATGCATGAATGGTTGTAGGCTTCTGAACTTACTTTGGTGTGTTAACACCAAACTTAGTTCCTTGCCACTGTTTGTTATGCATCAGATACATGAAACCTTGTGCTTTTATTAAAGAAAACAGACTATAAACTAGAAAAAAAACTATGAACTTAAAACTAAACACATGTTAAGTGAATTCTCTTTTTGTTTGGAGCTGGTGACTGATCATGCTGAAGGTTAAAATGTGTTTTTAATGAAATCTTTGGTGGAACACCAAACTTAGCATCCTACACTTACCCTTGAATTATTTTGGTGTGTAACACCAAACTTAGCTCCTTGCAATACAGATAAATATACTTTAACCCATTTATTGAAATAGCTAGGAAAAGAAAACTACCTTTGGTTGGGTTGCCTCCCAACAAGCGCTCTTTTAATGTCAGTAGCTTGACGTTGGTTCTCTGTTAAGGTGGCTGATGGTCATAGTGCCTCAACTTGTCCCCTCTCACTGTGAGCCTTTTTCCTGTGTTTTGATGACCAATCTCTATGTGATCCAACGAGAGTATTTTATTGACAGTGTAGTAATCATCAGACTGTGGAGATGTCTCCCTCTATTGGTAAATCAGCTTCACTTTGTCTTCTTCAAAGAATCCTTTAGTTGGGATTTTCTTGTTTCTCCACCCTTTTGGAACCTTTTTCCTGCTCTTCTTCCCTTTCTTTGGTGACCCTTCTTTCTTGGCTGCAAGCTTTATGTCAGGGGCATTCTTCTTAGTAGTCAAACTTATAACTTCTTTTTGCAATCCTTCCTCAGCTTTCTTATCCTCATTACCCTTTTGTTTTTCTTCAATGTCTTTCTTCTGCACCAAGTGTGAGCTGATGAGTGATTCCTTGGGCTTTTCTTTCCAGTTTGAGTTTTCCTCTTTAATCTTCATACACCCTTTCTTTTCAGTCGGATGTTCCATCTCCTTAAAGACATTTAGAATGATGTGCTCATCATGTGCCCTCAAGGTCATTTCTTCTTTCTCCACATCAATAATAGCTTTTGCTGTGGCTAAGAAAGGTCTTCCGAATATTACAGAATCACTTCCCTCTTCATCTAGATCCAGAATCACAAAATCTGCTGGAAATATGAACTTTCTCACCTTGACTAGGAGATTCTCTAACATTCCATTGAGAATTACCATTGATCTATCAGCAAGTTGCAAGGACATCTTTGTAGGTTTTACTTCTTCTATAGACAACCTTCTCATCATGGACAGAGGCATCAAGTTGATGCTCTACCCTAGATTACACAAGGCCTTATCAATGGATATGTTACCAATGGTGCATCGTAAAAAAAAACTCCCGAGATCCTTGAGTTTTGGTGGTAAAACTTTCTAAATTATAGCACTACACTCCTGAGTTAGGATTACTATTTCTTTTTCTTTCCAGCTTCTCTTCTTGTTGATGATTTCCTTGAAGAATTTTGCATATAGGGGCATTTATTCCAATGCCTCAGCAAGGGGAAGGTTGATTTCCAGCTTCTTAAAAATCTCTAGGAAATTGGAAAATTGTTGCTCCTTGAGGTCTTTTTGCAACCTTTGAGTGTATGGTAGAGGAGGGGTGTAAGGCTTCACCTCCTTCTTCTGTTCTTGTGGGTTCTCTTCCATGACTTTCTTTCCCTTCCTTGAAACTAGTGACCTCCTCCTTCTTCTTGGGCTTCTCCTGGTCTTTCTCTTCAGCTGTTACTTCTTTCTTGCTGTTAACCTTGTCATTTTCTAGTGTCCTTCCACTCCTTAGTTGAATTGCCTTGCATTCTTCTTTAGGATTGGGAATGGTGTCACTTGGAAATGCATTGGTTGGTCTTTCAGCTGTCTGCTTGGTCAATTGTTCAATTTGTCTCTCCAAATTTTTCAATGAGGCCTCATGATTCTTGTTGGCCAGTTCTTGGTGTTTTATCATTTTCTTCGTCATCATCTCCAGGTTGGAGATTCTTTGGGGTTCTTGTGGAGGTTATGGTTGAGTGTGGGATGTAAATGGTGGGTGAAAGTTATTGTGGTTAGCTAAGGGGTTATTTGGTGGATAGTAGGTGGATGAAGGGTTATTGTTTTGGGGTTTTCTGTATTGATTTTGGTTAGTGTTTTGATGGTTTTGGTGGTTTGTGCTGCGAGAGTTGTTTTGGTTGGAGTTTCTTTGCCATGAATGTTGGTTCTCTCCCCACTTCAGATTGGGGTGATTCCTCCATGATGAATTATAAGTGTCTCCATGGAACTCATTTGGTCTAGCACATTGGTTGTGCATATACTGTACTTGTTCAAGCTGCTGCTCTTTACAACTTTCTTCATTTTGTCCCCACACAACTGATGGTTGATTGGTTGTGCTCACTGCTGCAAGTTGTAGTCCATCCATCCTCTTTGACATCATTTCTATTTGTTGTTGAAGTTACTGATACATAATCTTGTTTTGAGCCAAGATTGTGTCAACTCCTTCAAGCTCAAATACACCTCTCTTAGGAGCTGCTTGTCTTTTAGAGAAGTAGAAATACTCATTGTTGGCCACCATGTCTATAAGATCATGTGCTTTCTGTGCAGTCTTCATCATTTGAAGTGATGCTCCTAAAGAATAATCCAAGGCTTTTCTTGAACTCATGGATAATCCTTCATAGAAATTTTGGAGCTCAACCCATTCGCTAAACATTCCCTCTGGACACCTTCTAATCAAAGCTTTATACCTCTCCCAGGCTTCATACAATGATTCTCCCTCTAACTGTCTGAAGGTTTGAACATCAGTTTTCAACTTAATAACTCTTTGAGGGGGGTAGAATTTGGCTAAGAATTTGCTAACCAAATCATCCCAGTTGGTGATGTTCTCTTTTGGGAAGGTTTTTAGCCAATGGGTGGCTTTATCTCTCAGTGAGAATGGGAATAAAAGAAGCTTATAAATGTCAGAGTGGACTCCATTGGTTTTGACAGTGTCACAAATTCTTAAAAACACAGTGAGATGTTGGTTTGGATTTTTAGCAGGGCTTCCTCCATATTGGCAATTATTCTGGACTAGAGTGATTAATTGAGGTTTGAGTTCGAAGTTATTAGCATGGACATTGGGAGTTAAGATGCTACTCCCACAATTTCTTGGGTTAGGGATGGTGTAAGAAGCTAGAACTCTCCGTTGAGGCTGACCATTATTGTTGGCCACATCCTCTGGTGGATTAGGGAGGTTGCCCTCCATCTCTTGATCTTCCTCTTCTAATTCTTCTTCTCCAATCACTCATTTCCCTCTCGCTTCTCTTCTCAACCTCAAAAATGTTCTCTCTGGTTCAGAATCAAAGGAGGTGGATGCACCTCTTCTCCCTCTTGGCATACAACACAAACAAAACAAAACAAAACAGAGCACTCTATTGCTAAAGTGAAGTTACAGTTAGTAGAAAAAAACTCTCAAACAGTTAGTGTGCTTAATAAAAACAAAGAAAAATGCTTAATCTAGATTATCACCTACTTAATCATTGTCGATCTAAATCAATCCCCGACAAAGGCGCCAAAAACTTTATGGGCGAAAAATCGCACAAAGTAACCGACAAGTGTATCAGATCGTATCAAGTAGTAAAACTCACAAAAATGAGATTAATCCAACAGGAATTGTTGGATCAAGAAATTTTAGTTGGGTGATAAATTTAGTTAAGATGATAGTTGGTGATTTGGGTGAAAATTGATGAACAGAAGGTAAATTGCAAAAAAATTAAATGCTGGAAGTAAATTAGCGGAAACTTAAATGGCAAGAAAGGTAAATTGTTAAAACTTAAGTGCAAGAAACTAAAAGAGCTGAATCTTAAATTGCAAGAAATGTAAATAACTAAATCTTAGAGTATAAGAAAGTAAAATTGCAGAATCTAAATTGCAAGGGAACTTAAATTATATGAATTATAAGGGGAAATGGGTACAGGAAATCAAAATAGTAATGAACAATTTAAATTGCAGTAAAATTAGAGAGATCTAAGTTGAAGAAATTCAATGAAAATGATTCATCAGGGATTGGAGATATCATAATCCATCATGAATCAATTGGGTCTCAACTCCTTTCTCAATCATATGCTTAGATATATGGCGGATTGAACTTGATTAAATCCCAATTCCTTGGCAATCCAATCTCTCTAATCATAATCAATCTTGCCAATTCCTTGATCTAATTGTCATGAGAAGAGTTAGAGCACATTCTCTTATCCATGAGCCACACAAGTTCTCAAAACCTCAAATCCTCCCGCATGGTGTTGGTTAAGAGAATTGTGAAGGATAGAGCTCTAATTCTAATGTAGGTTATTCCCTTTTCGAGGCTCACACCCAAATTCAGTTGAATTAAACCCCCTTTCAGAGTGAGTAATTCACAATCAAAGTAGAAAATATCCTATAGCTACATAATTGAATTGAGAAGAAGAAGAATTTCATTGATTCATTATTATTACAATAGAGCTCCTCTCCCTAATGAATTTGGGGTTTAGTTCATCATTGCTCAAATCAAAACAAAAAATAAAAAAGTGCAGAAAAATTACAGAAGAGAAAAATCAAAGAGAATTGAGTGCAAAGTTTCCCAATTAGGACCATCACTCTTTCCCAATTTCAGATCTGCTATCCTCCTCTATCTAATTATCAAGCCCCCTTTTAAATCAAATTTTCTTCTATTTATACACTTTCCAATTTATTCTTCAAGTCCTTGGACTGGGCTTTGGCCTTGTCGAAGCAAGCAAGAATGGATCTCAGTATTATTGAGGATGGACGTTGGCCAATTAACATTTCTCCTTTTCATTGTGCCCAAAAAATGAATGCTGCTGGTAGTGACGTTTGCCTCAACGTTGGAGAACCAATGTTACGTTTAACGCTACTGACTTGTGCATACGCATGCTGCCTTGTGCGTGCACACACCTTTAGGTTTTTCTTTCTGTGCGTACGCACACTAAGCTTTTTTGGGCGGCTTGAATTCTGAAGAGCTATCGCGAACGTTTGACCCAGCGTTGGGTTGGCAAAGTTGCCTCCAACGTTGCTTCTTGTGCGTGCGCACACTCTGATTTTTTTTCTTCTTGTGCGTATGCACACAAGGTGATGTTCACAAGTCCAGAATTGAGTCCCCTTGAAGACGTTAGAGGCAATGTTGGTGATCCAATGCTCCCTCCAACGTTGGCACCAGTAGTAGCATACGTTGCAGCTTCTTCCTGCAACGTTTGAGGCAATGCTGGTGAGCCAACTTGGCCACCAACATTTCTTCCTCTTCTTCCTTCCATGGCCATTTTTCCTTGCTTTTCCATGCCTATCATCATTTAACATACGCATCAAAGCTTTGCTAGATTCACAAGATTTCACCATTCATAACATTAAGTAAATTTAGCTAAAACCTTGAGAAAAAGCACAGAAACACCCATGTTTTATTGAATCAAGAAATGTATGAAATTTCAATCTAATTACTTGCTTATTGTGCAAGAAAGTGCATAAAACCTAATGAAAATAAGTGAAAAATGCTTGTGAAACTAGCATAAGATGACTTGTCATCAGATTTTCATTCACTTGATTGTTAGTGTGTTCAGTTGAGTCCTTTTGCATGTAGAAATATTTTTCTTGATGATTAAATGTCAATCACATTTTAGTCAGCACATGAATGGCGTTCGTTTCACAGGAGTTGGTCATTTACATTCACTTGATTGTTAGTATCTTCGGTTGGGTTCTTTGCATGAAGAAATATTTTTCTTCATAATTAAATGTGTATCACATTTTATTCAAAACATGAATGGTGTTCAGTTTAGTGCACTTGACCATTTTCATTCACTTGATTGTTAGTGTCTTCAGTTGAGTCCTTTTCATGATGATTGAATGTTTATCACATGTTATTCAGAATATTAATGGTGTTTATTTCAGTACAGTTGGTCATTTTCATTCACTTGATTGTTAGTGTGTTCAGTTGTGTCCTTTTCTTGATGATTGAACCACATTTTATTCAGAACACGAATGGTGTTCAGTTCAGTGCAACTGGCCATTTTCATTCACTTGATTATTAGTGTGTTCAGTTGAATTCTTTTGCATGCAAAAATACTTTTCTAGTTGTTTAAATGTTTATCACATTTTATTCAGTACATCAAGGGAGTTCGGTTCAATGAGCTTGCACATTTTCATTCACTTGATTAAAATATGCGTGCTTGTGCTTGTCGGTGCATTGAGTAAAGTATTGACCAAATTTTTTTGTCCTTACAGCAAAAATGAAGACAATGGTAACAAAGAAGGAGAAGCCATGCTATAACGTAAGAATATGTACACATTAAATATATTTATCACCTTTCATTCGAATAAACTCTATTTTGTACTATAGATATATCGTGACATACTGATGAGCGGATAAATTTATAAGCTTTTTGGCATTGTTTTTAGTATGTTTTTAGTATGTTTTAGTTAGTTTTATTATATTTTTATTAGTTTTTAGTTAAAATTCACTTTCTGGACTTTACTATGAGTTTGTGTGTTTTTCTGTGATTTCAGGTATCTTCTGGCTGAAATTGAGGGACCTGAGCAAAAATCTGATTCAGAGGCTGAAAAGGACTGCAGATGTTGTTGGATTCTGACCTTCCTGCACTCGAAGTGGATTTTCTGGAGCTACAGAAGCCCAATTGGCGCGCTCTCAACTGCGTTAGAAAGTAGACATCCTGGACTTTCCAGCAATGTATAATAGTCAATATTTTGCCCGAGATTTGATGGCCCAAACAGGCGTTCCAAGTCAGCTCAAGAATTCTGGCGTAAAACGCCGGAACTGGCACAAGAATGGGAGTTAAACGCCCAAACTGGCACAAAAGCTGGCGTTTAACTCCAAGAAAAGTCTCTACACAAAAATGCTTCAATGCTCAGCCTAAGCATACACCAAGTGGGCCCGGAAGTAGATTTTTATGTCATTTACTCATATTTGTAAACCCTAAGCTACTAGTTCTCTATAAGTAGGACCTTTTACTATTGTATTTTCATCTTTTTGATCACTTTGGATCTTAGGATCATCTTTGGATGCCTAGTCCTTAGATCATGGAGGCTGGCCTCTCGGCCATGCCTAGACCTTGTTCTTATGTATTTTCAACGGTGGAGTTTCTACACACCATAGATTAAGGTGTGGAGCTCTGCTGTTCCTCGAGTATTATTGCAATTACTATTGTTCTTCTATTCAATTCGGCTTATTCTTGTTCTAAGATATCACTTGTTCCTCAACTTGATGAATGTGATGATCCGTGACACTCATCATCATTCTCACCTATGAACGTGTGCCTGACAACCACCTCCGTTCTACCTTAGATTGAGTGGATATCTCTTGGATCCCTTAATCGGAATCTTCGTGGTATAAGATAGAATTGATGGCGGCATTCAAGAGAATCCGGAAGGTCTAAACCTTGTCTGTGATATTCTGAGTAGGATTCGAGGATTGAATGACTGTGACGAGCTTCAAACTCGCGATTGTGGGGCATTAGTGACAGACGCAAAAGAATCACTGGATTCTATTCCGACATGATCGAGAACCGATAGCTGAATAGCCGTGCTGTGACAGAGCGCGTTGAACATTTTCACTGAGAGGACGGGACTGTAGCCATTGACAACGGTGATGCCCAACATACAGCTTGCCATAGAAAGGAGTAAGAAGGATTGGATGAAGACAGTAGGAAAGCAGAGAGACGGAAGGGACAAAGCATCTCCATACGCTTATCTGAAATTCTCACCAATGAATTGCATAAGTATCTCTATCTTTATTTTATGTTTTATGTTATCATTCATAACCATTTGAGTCTGCCTGACTGAGATTTACAAGATGACCATAGCTTGCTTCATACCAACAATCTCCGTGAGATCGACCCTTACTCGCGTAAAGTTTATTACTTGGACGACCCAGTGCACTTGCTGGTTAGTTGTACGAAGTTGTGATAAAGAGTTGAGATTGCAATTGAGCATACCATGTTGATGGCGCCATTGATGATCACAATTTCGTGCACCAAGTTTTTGGCGCCGTTGTCGGGGATTGTTTGAGTTTGGACAACTGACGGTTCATCTTGTTGCTTAGATTAGGTATTTTTTTAGAATTTTTAAGAATGAATTCTTGTGTTTCAAGGTGATGTTCTTATCATTACCAAAGCTGATTGATTTTCATCAATTTAGCTCTTGAATGCAGTGTCCTGCTGAAGCTTGGCTAGCCATGTCTAATTCCTTTAGACTAAAGCTTTAGACTAACATTGCATGATTCCTGGAATTCTTATTAAAAATTTTGAATCTCTTTATTTTCTTCGCCATATAATTTTCAAAAAATCCAAAAAAATTTACAAAATCATAAAAACCAAAAATATTTCTTGTTTGAGTCTAGTGTCTCATTTTAAGTTTGGTGTCAATTGCATGTTTCTGTTCTTCTTGCATTTATCATGTGTGTTCATTGATCTTCAAGTTGTTCTTGATGATTTACTTGCTCTGATCTTTAAATTCTCTTGTTTTGTGTGTTTTGTTGTTTCTCATATGCATTCTCAATTTGTTAGTGTCAGTAGTATACAAACTTCTAAGTTTGGTGTCTTGCATGCATTGTTCATTTGATTTTAGTTGCATTTTGATTTTTCCTCATCATTAAAAATCCAAAAAAAAATTTAATTTGTGTCTTTTCAAGTCAATAATACAGAGAATTGAAGATTCAGAACATACAGCAGAGGAATTACACAGAAAAAGCTGGGCGTTCAAAATGCCCAGTGAGGAAGGAAAACTGGCGTTTAAACGCCAGCCAGGGTGCCTGGCTGGGCGTTTAACGCCCAAAAGGGTAGCATTTTGGGCGTTAAACGCCAGAATGGATACCATTCTGGGCGTTTAACGCCAGGATGGCACAAGAGGGAAGATTTTATTTTTTTTTTTAATTCAAACTTTTTTTTCAAGATTTCAAAATTTTTCAAAATCAAATCTTTTTCAAATCATATCTTTTCAATCATATATTTTCAAAATCAATTTCTTTCCATTTTCAAAAATACTTGCTAACAATTAATGATTTGATTCAACATTTCAAGTATGTTGCCTTTTCTGTTGAGAAAGGTTTAATGTTTGAATCATATCTTTTCTTGTTAGCCAAGTCATTGATTTTAAAAATCAAATCTTTTTAAATTGTTTTTCCAAATCATATCTTTTCAATCATATCTTCTTAATCACATCTTTTTCAAAAATAGTTTTCAATCATATCTTTTTGATTTCTAATTTCAAAATCTTTTTCAAAAATCACTTTACTTCTTTCTAAATCTTAGTTTTCAAAAATCATCAATCAATTTTCAAAATGTTTTTAAAATATTTTTAATTTATTTTCGAAAATTTCTTCCCTTCTTCTTACATCCTAATTCTTCTACCTCCTCCTTCTATTCCTCTGACACCTCAAGGAATCTCTATACTGTGACATAGAGGATTCCATATTTTCTTGTTCTCTTCTCTTTCATATGAGCAGGAGCAAGGACAAAAGCATTCTTGTTGAGGCTGACCCTGAACCTGAAAGGACATTGAAGCGAAAGCTAAGAGAAGCTAAAGCACAACTCTCTGTAGAGGACCTAGCAGAATTCTTCAAAGAAGAAGACATGGCAGCCAAAAACAACGACAATGCCAACAATGCAAGGAAGGTGCTGGGTGACTTTACTGCACCTACTCCTGACTTCTATGGGAGAAGCATCTCTATCACTGCCATTGGAGCAAACAACTTTGAGCTTAAGCCTCAATTAGTTTCTCTAATGCAACAGAATTGCAAGTTCCATGGACTTCCATTGGAAGATCCTCATCAGTTTTTAGCTAAATTCTTGCAAATCTGTGACACTGTTAAGACCAATGGGGTTGACCCTGAGGTCTACAGACTTATGCTATTCCCTTTTGCTGTAAGAGACAGAGCTCAGATATGGTTGGACTCACAACCTAAAGAAAGCCTGAACTTTTGGGAAAAGCTAGTCAATGCCTTCTTGGCAAAGTTCTTTCCACCTCAAAAATTGAGTAAGCTTAGAGTGGAAGTCCAAACCTTCAGATAGAAGGAAGGTGAATCCCTCTATGAACCTTGGGAAAGATACAAACAATTGATTAGAAAATGTCCGTCTGACATGCTTTCTGAATGGAGCATCATAGGTATCTTCTATGATGGTCTGTCTGAACTGTCCAAGATGTCATTGGATAGCTCTGCTGGAGGATCTCTTCATCTGAAGAAGACGCCTGCAGAAGCTCAAGAACTCATTGAAATGGTTGCAAATAACCAATTCATGTACACTTCTAAAAGGAATCC
Organism: Arachis hypogaea; assembly: GCF_003086295.3. NCBI lineage: Eukaryota > Viridiplantae > Streptophyta > Magnoliopsida > Fabales > Fabaceae > Arachis > Arachis hypogaea. The sequence goes on along the minus strand of NC_092038.1, from coordinate 77,176,293 downwards.
TGTGAACAATGGGACGAATCAGAAGAAAGGAGTTCTTGAGATTGATACTCTGAATGCCATATTGGCTCAGAACAAAATATTGACTCAGCAAGTCAATATGATTTCTCAAAGTCTGTCTGGAATGCAAGCTGCACCAGGCAGTAATAAGGACGCTTCATCTAAAGAAGAAGCTTATGATCCTGAGAACCCTTTAATGGAAGAGGTGAATTACATGGAAGAACCCTATGGAAACACCTATAATCCTTCATGGAGAAATCACCCAAATCTCTCATGAAAAGATCAACAGAGACCTCAACAAGGTTTCAACAACAATAATGGTGGAAGAAACAGGTTTAGCAATGGCAAGCATTTTCCATCATCTTCTCAGCAACAGACAGAGGATTCTAAGCAGAGCCACTCTGACTTAGCAACCATGGTCTCTGATCTAATCAAAACCACTCAAAGTTTCATGACTGAAACAAGGTCCTACATTAGAAACTTGGAGGCACAAGTGGGTCAGCTGAGTAAGAAAGTTACTGAACTCCCTCCTAGTACTCTTCCAAGCAATACAGAAAAGAATCCAAAAGGAAAGTGTAAGGCCATCAACATGGCCGAACTTGGAGAGGAGAAAGAGGCAGTGAGTGCCACTGAGGAAGACCTCAATGGACGTCCACTGGCCTCCAATGAGGTCCCTAATGAGGAACCATGGGAATCTGAGGCTCACACTGATACCATAGAGATTCCATTGGATTTACTTCTGCCATTCATGAGCTCTGATGAGTATTCTTCCTCTGAAGAGGATGAAGATGTCACTGAAGAGCAAGTTGCTAAATAACTTGGAGCAATCATGAAGCTAAATGACAAGTTATTTGGTAATGAGACTTGGGAGGATGAACCCCCTTTGCTCACTAAAGAACTGGATGACTTGACTAGGCAGAGATTACCTCAGAAGAGATAGGACCCTGGGAAGTTCTCAATACCTTGTACAATAGGCACCATGACCTTCAAGAAGGCTCTGTGTGACCTAGGGTCAAGCATAAACCTCATGCCTCTTTTGTAATGGAGAAGCTAGGGATCTTTGAGGTACAAGCTGCAAGAATCTCACTAGAGATGGCAGACAATTCAAGAAAACAAGCTTATGGACTTGTAGAGGATGTTCTGGTAAAAGTTGAAGACCCTGCTGATTTCATAGTCCTAGAGACTGGGAAGTGCATGGATGAATCCATCATCCTTGGCAGACCCTTTCTAGCCACAGGAAAGGCTGTGATTAATGTTGACAGAGGAGAATTGATCATTCAAGTGAATAAAGAATCATTTGTGTTTAAGGCTCAAGGATATCCCTCTGTAACCATGGAGAGGAAGCATGAAGAACTTCTCTCAAAACAGAGTCAAACAGAGCCCCCACAGTCAAACTCTAAGTTTGGTGTTGGGAGGCCACAACCAACTTCTAAGTTTGGTGTTGAACCCCAACATTCAAACTCTAAGTTTGGTGTTGAGAGGTTCCAACATTGCTCTGAGTATCTGTGAGGCTCCATGAAAGCCCACTGTCAAGCTACTGACATTAAAGAAGCGCTTGTTGGGAGGCAACCCAATGTTATATTTATCTATATTTCCTTTGTTATTTTATGTTTTTTGTAGGTTGATGATCATGGGAAGTCACAAAATCAATTGAAAAAGCAAAAACAGAATGAAAAATAGAAAGAAAAATAGCACACCCTGGAGGAAAACCTACTGGCATTTAAACGCCAGTAAGGGCAGCAAATGGGCGTTTAACGCCCAGTCTGGCACCATTTTGGGCGTTTAACGCCAGAAAGGGGCACCAAACTGGCGTTAAACGCCAGGAAAGGGCAAAAAGCTGGCGTTAAACGCCAGAAATGGGCACCAGCCCGGTGTTTAATGCCATAATTGGCAGAAGGAGCATTTTTGCTCGCCACTTGGTGCAGGGATGAATTTCCTTGACACCTCAGGATCTGTGGACCCCACAGGATCCCCACCTACCCCACCACTCTCTCTCTTCTTCACCCATTCACCAATCACCTCAACACCTCTTCCCCAAAAACCCCTCACCTATCAAATCCCACTATTCTCTTCACCACTTTCCCTCCCAAACCCACCCATACATGACCGAACCCTACACCCCCTCTCCACTCCTATATACACCCATCTTCACTCCTTCATTCTCACACAACCTAAGCACTACTTCTCCCCCTTGGCCGAACCACAAAGCCACCTCCATCTCCTCTATTTCTTCTTCTTTTACTCTCTTCTTCCTTCTTTTGCTCGAGGACGAGCAAACCTTCTAAGTTTGGTGTGGTAAAAGCATTGCTTTTTGTTTTTCCATAACCATTTATGGCATCTAAGGCCGCAGAAACCTCTAGAAAGAGGAAAGGAAAGGCAAAAGCTTCCACCTCCGAGTCATGGGAGATGGAGAGATTCATCTCAAGGGTGCATCAAGACCACTTTTATGAAGTTGTGGCCATGAAGAAGGTGATCTCCGAGGTCCCTTTCAAACTCAAAAAGGGTCAACTTTGATCAAAGGTTGGACCAAGACCTCATGGATATCACTAAGAAGAGGATGGAGCAAACAAGGATCCCACTCATCATGAAATCCCTGAGATGCCTCAAGGGATGCACTTTCCTCCACAAAACTATTGGGAGCAAATCAACACCTCCCTAGGAGAATTGAGTTCCAACATGGGACAACTAAGGGTGGAGCACCAAGAACATTTCATTCTCCTCCATGAAATTAGAGAAGATCAAAGAATCATGAGAGAGGAGCAACAAAGGCAAGGAAGAGACATTGAGGAGCTCAAGCACTCCATAAGATCTTCAAGAGGAAGAACAAGCCGCCATCACTAAGGTGAACCCGTTCTTTAACTTCCTTGTTCTTTATTTTTCCTGTTTTTCGAATTTTCATGCTTATGTTTATCCATGTTTGTGTCTTATGATCATTAGTGTCTTAGTCTCTATGCCTTAAAGTTATGAATGTCCTATGAATCCATCACCTTTCTTAAATAAAAAATGTTCTTAACTAAAAAAGAGAAGAATTGTATGAATTTTGAATTTTATAGCAGATTAATTATTTTGATGTGGTGGCAATACTTTGACTTCTGAATGTATGCTTGAACAGTGCATATGTCTTTTGAATTTGTTGTTCATGAATGTTGGCTCTTGAAAGAATGATGAAAAAGGAGACATGTTACTGAGGATCTGAAAAATCATAAAAATGATTCTTGAAGAAAGAAAAAGCAGTGAATTCAAAAAAAAAGAGAAAAAAAAAAGAAAAAGAAATAATAAAGTTGCCCAAGGCAAAAAGAGTGTGCTTAAGAACCCTGGACACCTCTAATTAGGGACTCTAGCAAAGCTGAGTCACAATCTGAAAAGGTTCACCCAGTTATGTGTCTGTGGCATGTATGTATCCTGTGGTAATACTGGAAGACAGAGTGCTTTGGGCCACAGCCAAGACTCATAAAGTAGCTATGTTCAAGAATCATCATACTTAACTAGGAGAATCAATAACACTATCTGGATTCTGAGTTCCTATAGAAGCCCATCATTCTGAATTTCAAAGGATAAAGTGAGATGCCAAAACTGTTCAGAGGCAAAAAGCTAAAAGCCCCTCTCATCTAATTAATACTGATCTTCATAGATGTTTTTGGAATTCATTGCATATTCTCTTCTTTTTATCTTATTTGATCTTCAGTTGCTTGAGGACAAGCAACAATTTAAGTTTGGTGTTGTGATAAGCGGATAATTTATACGCTTTTTGGCATTGTTTTTACTATGTTTTTAGTATGTTTTAGTTAATTTTTATTATATTTTTATTAGTTTTGAGTTAAAATTTACTTTCTGGATTTTACTATGAGTTTGTCTATTTTTCTATGATTTCAGGTATTTTCTGGCTGAAATTGAGGGACCTGAGCAAAAATCTGATTCAGAGGCTGAAAAGGACTGCAGATGCTGTTGGATTCTGACCTTCTTGCACTCGAAGTGGATTTTCTGGAGCTACAGAAGCCCAATTGGCGCGTTCTCAACTGCTTTGGAAATTAGACATCCTGGGCTTTTCAGTAATGTATAATAGTCCATACTTTGCCCGAGATTTGATGGCCCAAACAGGCGTTCCAAGTCAGCTTAAGAATTCTGGCGTAAAACGCCGGAAATGGCACAAGAATGGGAGTTAAACGCCCAAACTAGCACAAAAGCTAGCGTTTAACTCCAAGAAAAGTCTCTACACGAAAATGCTTCAATGCTCAGCCCAAGAACACACCAGGTGGGCCCGTAAGTGGATTTTTATGTCATTTACTCATATTTGTAAACCCTAAGCTACTAGTTCTCTATAAGTAGGACCTTTTGCTATTGTATTTTCATCTTTTTGATCACTTTAGATCTTAGGATCATCTTTGCACGCCTAGTCCTTAGATCATGGAGGCTGGCCTCTCGGCCATGCTTAGACCTTGTTCTTATGTATTTTCAACGGTGGAGTTTCTACACACCATAGATTAAGGTGTGGAGCTCTGCTGTACCTCGAGTATTAATGCAATTACTATTGTTCTTCTATTTAATTTGGCTTATTCTTGTTCTAAGATATCACTTGTTCCTCAACTTGATGAATGTGATGATCCGTGACACTCATCATCATTCTCACCTATGAACGTGTGCCTGACAACCACCTCTATTCTACCTTAGATTGAGTGGATATCTCTTGGATCCCTTAATCGGAATCTTCGTGGTATAAGCTAGAATTGATGGCGGCATTCAAGAGAATCCGGAAGGTCTAAACCTTGTCTGTGGTATTCTGAGTAGGATTTGAGGATTGAATGACTGTGACGAGCTTCAAACTCGCGATTGTGGGGCGTTAGTGACAGACCCAAAAGAATCACTGGATTCTATTCCGACATGATCGAGAACCGACAGCTGAATAGCCGTGCTGTGACAGAGCGCGTTGAACATTTTCACTAAGAAGACGGGACTGTAGCCATTGACAACGGTGATGCCCAACATACAGCTTGCCATAGAAAGGAGTAAGAAGGATTGGATGAAGACAGTAGGAAAGCAAAGAGACGGAAAGGACAAAGCATCTCCATACGCTTATCTGAAATTCTCACTAATGAATTGCATAAGTATCTCTATCTTTATTTTATGTTTTATGTTATCATTCATAACCATTTGAGTCTCCCTGACTGAGATTTACAAGATGACCATAGCTTGCTTCATACCAACAATCTCCGTGAGATCGACCCTTACTCGCGTAAGGTTTATTACTTGGACGACCCAGTGCACTTGCTGGTTAGTTGTGTGAAGTTGTGATAAAGAGTTGAGATTGCAATTGAGCGTACCATGTTGATGGCGCCATTGATGATCACAATTTCGTGCACCACATACTATTTCGAAACATTGCAGAAAACTCACGATCTCATATGCCAAACAAAGGCAATAGCGAGGGTGTTCAAGGCAATGAGTCAGGAAAAGAAATATATAGTTGAAGAAATGGGATTCGGTGCGCTGGAACAAGTCCCAGAAATGAACATCTCTCATAGCCTCTTGAGAGAGTTGATAGCTTGTTATGATGACTATTATGGATGCTTGAACACTCTCCATGGCAAAATATACATAACACCTGACAAGGTAGCAGCTGCGCGGGGCATAAATAATAGGGTAATACACTTTCCACCTTGTGCTTATTTCGGTTCATTGCATGTTTATTTTTGGTTCACTTATATACAGAAAACAAAACTGAGCCTATTTCACTGGTTAAAATATTATAGGGGATCGTTTTCCTGAAAAAGTCGACTACGGCATACTGAATGAGGCAGACAAGTAGATTATTGATGGCTTCAAATGTGTTACTTTATCATCTCTAATGAAATTTTTCCTCGATAAGAGTGATGAAGGGGAGGAAAACCGGCGAAAATTCCAGAGGACTTTTGTCATCTTCGTCTAGAAATGCTTCTTGCTACTGACGATGGTAAGCATGGCCTCCCCAATCCACAAGACGTCTGCCCTTCGTGTGGACAACATTCGACAATGGGATTGGGCAAATCATGTCCTGAGCTTCCTGAGGGAGGGGATTGAAAACAGGAGAAAGGGAAAGAAACAGTCTGTTAATGGTTGCGTGTTTGTCTTGATGCTCATATATTTCCACGAATCCAAGTTCCCTCGCTTCGATGCACCTGGGGCTCTCGGGCCACCATGGGTGGCCCACTGGACACGAAAGATGATGCTCGACCAGATTTCTCATGAAGCAACCAATACAATGGTAAATTAAACAAAAATTTCCCCTGAAATTTTAGTTCATATGCTTCTAAAATACTCTGCTAACTGAATTAGCTTATGTTTTAGGGACTTCTGTACAGAGCACAATCAAGGGAGGAAAAGAAAAAAAGGAGAGAAGGTGGAGAAGAAACAAGTTTTTCTGAAGGGGAAAGAAAAGGGGAAGCGGAAGAAAAAAGAAAAGAAAATTGTTCTCCTGGATTCTTCTTCAGAAGAAGACAGTATTTTCGATTCTGAATCTGAATCTGAATCCAAGAAAACACCACCAGCCAAAAGAACAATACAAGACTAGTTAGAAAATAAAACATTGTTCCAACGGATTCTGAAACAAAGTGAAACTACAAGTAGTCCCATAGATTCAGAAAGCAAAAGTGAATCCAAAAACCAGTAAGTTTGATGTTCATTAATGAAACATGGTCCTCCATTAGAAACTTGAAGGTACAGGTTGGTCAACTGAGCAAGAGGATCCCTGAGACTCCTCCATATACTCTTCCCAGTAATACTGAGGTTAATCCTAGAGAAGACTACAAGGCTATAACCATTGAGGTAGGGGCCGATTAGGGGAGAATGGGGTGGCGTTGAACGCCAGTGAAGAAGCCTTCACTGAGCATTCAACGCCCACAATGGCAGCAAGCCCAGCATTAAACGCCAATGAGGAATCCCTCAATAGGCGTTTAACGCCCATCCTGGCAGAAAAGCTGGCGTTGAACTCCCGCCAGGGAGCACTGACTGGGCATTTAATGCCCAAACACCCAGGCTTTCTAGCGCTAAACGCTAGTGAAGAACCCCTCGCTAGGCGTTCAACGCCTACACACCCAGGGAAGCTGGTGTTGAATGCCAGCAAGGACATCCCTGATAGAGGGACTGGCATTTAACGCCAGTCAGGGTGGACAGCAATGGCGTTCAACGCCCAATAAGCTGACAAAGCTGGCGTTAACGCCAGCGCAAGCACACCCTTTGAGTGCCTGAATCCCAGTCAAGAACCCTCTATCTCAAAACCAAAGGAAACCATAAAGACCATATAGGTTCCTTTGAATGCACTTCTACAGTGCATCATTTTTGATGACTACTCATCCTCAGATAAGGATGAAGACACTAGGGAAGAGCAAGTTTCTTGGTACCTAAGAGCTCTTATGAGGCTGAATGCCAAACTATTTGGTACAAGGCCTCTGGAGGAAGAACCTCCACTGCTTACCAAAGAACTCCATGCTTTGGTTCAACAAGAGCTACCTCAGAAGCTCCCAGATCCTGGATGCTTTCTGATTCCTTGCACCATAGGCACCATGACCTTTGATAAGGCTCTATGTGACCTAGGTTCAAGCATCAACCTTATGCCACTCTCTGTAATGGAGAAGTTGAGAATCCTTGAGGTACAAGCTGCACACATCTCATTAGAGATGGCAGACAAGACCTTGAAGAAGCCATATGGCTTAGTGGAAGATGTCTTGGTTAAAGTTGAAAACCACTACATCCCTGCAAACTTCATAGTCTTGGACATTGGATAGGATGAGGATGACTGTGTCATCCTTGACAGACCTTTCCAAGCCACAACCAATGCTATCATTGATATGGCTAAGGGAGAACTAACCTTAAAGTTAGGGGAGGACCACATCTTATTCAAGATGCCTCATCTCAATTCTCCCTCTCAAAGAGAGATAGCTGTGCAACACCTAGTGTACCAACCCTCTCTTTCTGTACAGGGCATTGCAGAGCACCCAAACATCAATTCTAAGTTTGGTGTTGGGCAGTCATCAACAAGCTCTAAGAATAAAAGAACTAAAAAGAAAGTACCTAAAGGCTGGAGGAACAAGAAAGTTCCTACTGAAGGCCTCTCACCTGGCATGAGAGTTGGCTTTACTAAGAAGCCAATCTTACCACACACAGTAAGCCATGTCCTATCTCTAGAGCATGTAGAGCTCATTCATGAGAGGACAGGAAGAAAATTCACTGTCAAACGCAAAAATCTAAGCCCATACTCACCTCTGTAAGGAGCTAAAAGTCAAGCTAGTGATGTTAAAAGAGCGCTTGTTGGGAGACAACCCAACCTTACTCTACCATATTTATTTTCATTTTGTTTTTCTTGCAGTTATTAGAGTCATGATCATGTGCATAAGTCAAGAGACAGATTTCACAGCAGTAAAAATTGAACACTCCGAATAGAGTGTTAAAGTTGAACGCCAGCCAGGGTATCCCTGCTAGGCATTCAACGCAACAAGAGGGGATCATTGCTGGCGTTGAACGCCAGCCAGGGAGTAGCCCCTGGGCGTTCAAACGCTAATGCAAAGAAGTAAGGAATTTGGAATTTCCTAACCTTTCAGGATCTGTGGGTCCCACAGCATCTTAACCTACCCTACCTACTACCTACCCCACTTATTTTCACACTTCCCCATACACACTTCCCTATAAACCCTAGCATAATCACACCCATACCACTTCCCCACATCCATCATAACTCTCACCTACACTCACCCACTTCAAAATTTAATTTCTCACCCAAAACCCACCCTATGGCCGAACACTAACACTTCCCCACTCCTATAAATACCCCTCTACATAACCCTTCATACACACACCTCTCGTACCCTTACACACCCCACAAGGCCAAGCCCTCTCTCTCCCTCTCCCTCCTCCTATTTTCTTTTTCTACTCTATTCTTCTATTTAAGTTTGGTGTTCAAAAAGTATAGCTTTTTTTTCTTTCCATTACAATTTATGGCACCCAAGGTTGGGGATTCCTCTAGAAAGAGGACAGGAAAGGCAGTAGCCAATCCCTTTGAATTTTGGGAGATGGGGAGATTCATCACCAAAACTCACCAAAACCACTTTTATGAAGTAGTGGCTAAGAAAAAAATGATCTATGAGGTCCCTTTCATGCTCAAGAAGAATGCGTATCTGGAAATCCAAAAAGAGATCCAGGGAAGAGGTTGGGAAGTCCTAACCAATTCCATCTAAGAGGTTGGGATCCTAATGGTACAAGAGTTCTAAGCTAATACATGGGTTACCAAAAACCATGACATTAGTATGAACCCAAATCCAAGGAATTCGATCACCATGGTCTGAGAAAGAATCTTATATTTCAGCCCAGAAAGTGTGAGGTTGGCGTTCAACTTGTCTCTAATGCAAGGAGATCGTCATCCTTACACTAGGAGAGTCAACCATGATCAGAGGTTGGATCAAGTGCTCTCAGATATCTGTGTATAAGGTGCACAGTAGAAAAGGGATTCCCAAGGCAATCTTATTCAACTAAGAAGGGTTGACCTTAAGCCCACAGCTAGAGGATGGTTGGAATTCATCCAAAGATCCATCATCTCCACTAGCAACCGGTCAGAAGTGACCATTGATAGAGCCATTATGATTCATTGCATCATGATTGGAACTGAGGTAGAAGTACATGAGGTGATTCCTCAAGAATTGTACAAGGTAGCTGAGAAGCCTTACACCAATACAATGTTAGAATTTCCACACCTTATATGTCATCTATGCAATTTAGCTGGAATTGTCATAAATGGAGATGTCTCCATTGGGGAGGATAAGCCCATCACTAAGAAGCGGATGGAGCAAACTAGAGAGCATGCACAAGAGCCTGTGCATCCGCCTCATCATGAGATCCCTGAGATGCCTCAAGGGATGTATTTTCCTCCCAAAGCTATTAGGATCAATGGCAAATTTCTCTTGGAGAATTGAGCACTAACATGGAGGAATTGAGGATGGAGCATCAAGAGCATGCTACCACTCTCAATGAAATAAGAGAAGATTGATGAACCATAAGGGAAGACCAAAGGGCTATGAGGGAAGAGCAACAAAGGCAAAGGGACGAAATAGAAGAGATCAAGCATCACATTGGATCCTCAAGGAGGAGCACTAGATGCCACCATTAAAGGTGGATTCGTTCTCTTTACACTCCTTTCTTGTTATTTTTCTATTTTTCTGTTATGTTATTTATCTGTTCTCTTGTTCTAGTTGCATGATCATTTACATTTATGTCTTAAAAGTTATAAAATATTCCATATATCTCTCACCTTGCTTAAAAGAAAATTTTATTGAAAAGAATATGAGAGATACATGAATTTCAAGTTTAGAATAAGATTAGTTTAATTAGTTGATTTGGTGTCATTTGCTTTTGTTTTCTGAATGCATGAAATAAACAATGTATATTTGAAGTTGTAACTTTAGAATGTTGGCTTTTGAAAGAATAAGGAAAAAGGAAAAATATTATTGATAATCTGAAAAATATAAAAATTAATTCTTGAAGCAAGAAAAAACAACAAAAAGAAAAAGAAAAAGCATGTTGCAAAAGAAAAAAAATATATATGCATGTGGAAAAAAATGGCGAAAAGACAAAGAAAAAAATAAAAAGCAGAAAAATCCATTACTGCCCAAAAATGCAGGAAAACGAAGGCAGATTAAAAAAGCCAGTAACCCTTTAAACCAAAAGGCAAGGGTAAAAGGACCCAAGGCTTTGAGCATTAATGAATAGGAGGGCCCAAATCAATAAAATCCTAGCCTAAGCGGCTCAAACAAAGCTGTCCCTAACCATGTGCTTGTGGCATGAAGGTGTCAAGTGAAAAGCTTGAGACTGAGCGGTTAAAGTCATGGTCCAAAGCAAAAAGAGTGTGCTTAAGAACTCTGGACACCTCTATATGGGGACTCTAGCAAAGCTGAGTCACAATTTGAAAAGGTTCACCCAGGTAAAGTGTCTGTGGCATGAATGTATCCGGTGGTAATACTGGAAAACAGAGTGCTTAGGATCACGGCCAAGACTCCAAAAGCTGTGTTCAAGAATAAAAATAATCTTAACTAGAAGAGTCAATAATATCATCTGGATTCTAAGTTCCTAAAGATGCCAACCATTCTAAGTTTCAATGGATAGTGAGGTGCCAAAACTATTCATAAGCAAAAAGCTATTAAGTCTTGCTCATCTGATTGTAACTAAGCTTCATTTGAAACTTAGAAATTTATTCTATCTTAATTTTCTTTTTATCCTACAGTGTTTTTAGTTTCTTGGGGACAAGCAACGGTTTAAGTTTAGTGTTGTGATGAGCGGATATTTTATATGCTTTTTGACATCACTTTCATATAGTTTTTAGTATGTTTTATTTAGTTTTTATTAATTTGTTATAGGTTTTAGTGCTAAATTCACATTTTTGGATTTTACTATGAGTTTTTGTGTTCTTGTACAATTTCAGGTATAATTTGGCTGAAGTTGAGGAGCTGGAGCAGAAGTCTGATTCAGAGACAGAGAAACCACTGCAGATGCTGTCTGGATCTAACCTGTTTGCATTTGGAAGAGCTTTTATGGAGTTACAGAAGTTCAAATGGAGCGCTCGTAATGGCTATAGAAAGATGACTTCCAGAGCTTTCCAGCAATATATAATAGTACATAGTTTGCTTCGGATTAGAAGGCCCAAAACTGGGGTCCAACGCCAGCCTCCTGCCCCCTTCTTGGCATTCAGCGCCCAAAAGTAGAGACCAGTGTCCAAACGCCCAATGTGGATCCCCTAGCTGGCATTCCACGCCGAAGAGATATCATAGCACGTGGATCTTATCAAAACTCAGCCCAAACACTCACCAAGTGGGTCCCAGGAGTGGATTTTAGTACCAAAAAGACTATTTTACCCTTACTAGTCATCTGTTTAGTATTTAAAGTGTATTTTACATAATCAGTGGACAACACGCATATCATTCAGCCCTATTTTTGTTTTTACATTGTATTTTTTACATCAATATGAGTTTCTAAATCACTTAGGTTGAGGGGAGGAGCCTTGCTGAGTCCTATGAATTAATAAAAGTATTATTGTTTCTTCTTCTATCCGTGTTTGATTTACTTCTAAGATGTATATCCGATCTTCATCGTGGTGAATAGGATGATCTGAAAAATTAGCTCTGTTCATCACATTAAGACAAACGTTACTGACAAACATCCGCGTCTACTTGGGTTCGTGTGAATACTTGGCAAGAAAGCACAAGCCAACAACTATGTTTATACATCTCTTAGACGGTTAATCCACGACTTCGTTGGAGACTGCTCGAGACACCAGTTCAGCCGATTTCTGGGGAGATTAGGGTCTCCGTGGTATAGGCTAGAATCCATATAAGCAACATTCTCTGACCCGGAAGATTCGACCTTGTCTGTGGCGTTTTGAGTAGGATCGCCAAGAGAATGAACTGCTAGAGCTTCACCCTCTGTCAGATTGAATGACCACGGGCAATGGTATTTGATCTGTAGCAGAGGAGATCAATGACCATGGGCAATAGCTTTGATCACACACAGCCTACCATAGAAAAAGATCATTCACAAGCAAAGAAGACAGTAGTACTAGAGTTAATTCAGAAAGACAAAGCAACTCCAATCCTTAACCCTATTCTTTAACTTTATTCCAATTCGGTATTCCTTTCACAACCAACAACCTTCTTATCTGCCTGACTAAGACCTACAAGATAACCATAGCTTGCTTCAAACTACAATCCTCGTGGGATCGACCCTGACTCGCTGGTGCACGAAATTGCAATCACACTTTTGCAATCCCGCACAACTAACCAGCAAGTGCACTGGGTCGTCCAAGTAATACCTTACGTGAGTAAGGGTCGATCCCACGGAGATTGTCGGCTTAAAGCAAGCTATGGTTATCTTGTAACTCTTAGTCAGGATATCAATAATTATCAGGGTTGATTGTGAAAAGTAAAAGAACATGAAATAAGTACTTGTTTTGCAGTAATGGAGAACAGGTTGAGGTTTTGGAGATGCTCCATCTTCTGAATCTCTGCTTTCCTACTGTCTTCTTCTTCAAGCACGCAAGGCTCCTTCCATGGCAAGCTGTATGCAAGGGTTTCACCGTTGTCAGTGGCTACCTCCCATCCTCTCAGTGGAAATGTTCAACGCACCCTGTCACGGCACGGCTATCCATCTGTCGGTTCTCAATCAGGCCGGAATAGAATCCAGTGATTCTTTTGTGTCTGTCACTAACGCCCCGCCTTCAGGAGTTTGAAGCTCGTCACAGTCATTCAATCATTGAATCCTACTCAGAATACCACAGACAAGGTTTAGACCTTCCGGATTCTCTTGAATGCCGCCATCAATTCTAGCTTATACCACGAAGATTCCGGTTAAAGAATCCAAGAGATATCTACTTAATCTAAGGTAGAACGGAGGTGGTTGTCAGGCACACGTTCATAGTTGAGAATGATGATGATTGTCACGGATCATCACATTCATCCGATTTAAGAACAAGTGATATCTTAGAATGGAAGCAAGCATGATTGAATGAAAAACAGTAGTAATTGCATTAATCCATCAAGACACAGCAGAGCTCCTCACCCCCAACCATGGGGTTTAGAGACTCATGCTGTAGAAGATACAATGAGAAACGTGTAAAGTGTCATGAGGTACGGATACAATGTCAAAAGATCCTATTAATAGTGAACTAGTAATCTAGGGTATACAGAAATGAGTAAATGACGTAAAAATCCACTTCTGGGTCCACTTAGTGTGTGCTTGGGCTGAGCATTGAAGCTTTCATGTGTAGAGACTTTTTCTGGAGTTAAACGCCAGCTTTCATGCCAGTTTGCGCGTTTAACTCCAAGTTTTATGCCAGCTCCAGCGTTAAACGCTGGAAATTCTGAGGCTGATTTGCCACGCCGGTTTGGGCCATCAAATCTCGGGCAAAGTATGGACTATTATACATTGCTGGAAAGCCCAGGATGTCTACTTTCCAACGCCGTTGAGAGCGCGCCAATTGGGCTTCTGTAGCTCCAGAGAATCCACTTCGAGTGCAGGGAGGTCAGAATCCAACAGCATCTGCAGTCCTTTTCAGTCTCTGAATCAGATTTTTGCTCAGGACCTCAATTTCTGCCAGAAAATACCTGAAATCACAGAAAAACACACAAACTCGTAGTAAAGTCTAGAAAAGTGAATTTTAACTAAAAACTAATAAAAATATACTAAAAACTAACTAGATTATACTAAAAACATACTAAAAACAATGCCAAAAAGCGTATAAATTATCCGCTCATCACAACACCAAAGTTAAATTGTTGCTTGTCCCCAAGCAACTGAAAATCAAAATAAGATAAAAAGAAGAGAATATACTATAAACTCCAAAATATCAAGGAAACTTAGCTTCAATTAGATGAGCGGGACTAGTAGCTTTTTGCTTCCGAACAGTTTTGGCATCTCACTTTATCCTTTGAAGTTCAGAATGATTGGCATCTATAGGAACTCAGAACTCAGATAGTGTTATTGATTCTCCTAGTTAAGTGTAGTGATTCTTGAACATAGCTAGTGTATGAGTCTTGGCTGTGGCCCAAAGCACTCTGTCTTCCAGTATTACCCCCGGATACATACATGCCACAGACACATAATTGGGTGAACCTTTTCAGATTGTGACTCAGCTTTGCTAGAGTCCCCAATTAGAGGTGTCCAGGGTTCTTAAGCACACTCTTTTTGCCTTGGATCACAACTTTATTTCTTTCTTTTTCTTTCTTTTTCTTTTTTTTTCGAAAAATTTTTTTCTTCTCTTTTTTTTTGTATTCACTGCTTTTTCTTGCTTCAAGAATCAATCTGATGATTTTTTAGATCCTCAATAACAGTTCTCTTTTTTCTCATTCTTTCAAGAGCCAACAATTTTAACATTCTTAAAACAACAAATTCAAAAAAAACATATGCACTGTTCAAGCATTCATTCGGAAAACAAAAATTATTGTCACCACATCAAACTAATTCAACTAGTTTCAAGGATAAATTCGAAATCCTGCACTTCTTGTTCTTTTGTGATTAAAGCATTTTTCATTTAAGAGAGGTGATAGATTCATAGGACATTCATAGCTTTAAGGCATGAATTTTAAATTTTATTATTATGAATTAAGAACAAGGCTCAAAAATAGATATAAAATGAGACTAAACAAAATAGAAAACAAAAATTTAAATAGGCTCCTAATGATAGAGGTTTTCACAGAGTTAGGACTCAACAACCTTGATTTTGAGAAGTGGATGCTCCCTCAAATTGAGGGGAGAATTTCTGGCGTTTCAGCTCT
The DNA here is from genome assembly GCF_003086295.3 of Arachis hypogaea. Lineage (NCBI taxonomy): Eukaryota > Viridiplantae > Streptophyta > Magnoliopsida > Fabales > Fabaceae > Arachis > Arachis hypogaea. The sequence continues at coordinate 77,161,015 of NC_092038.1, read as the reverse complement.
TGGAGTTCACGCCCCTGCTTCTCTTGTTCCTTCAGCAATTTGCAGAGCATGCAGTTCTGATTCTGCTGTTCTTCCTTAAGTTGCTCCATAGACTCTTGCAACTTGGTGATAGATGCTTCTAGGCTCGCCCAGTAGCCAATTTCAGGGAATTCAGGGAGGAACTCCTGCGCCCTCCTTTTGATACAGTTGTCTTGCATTTGTCCTTCCATTGACTTCTTGGTGATTGGATGTTCAATGGGTATGAATTCATCTACTCCCATCTTTACCCCAGCCTCTTTACAGAGCAAGGAGATCAAGCTTGGGTAAGCTAGTTTGGCTTCAGTGGAATTCTTGTTTGCAATTGTGTAGATCTCACAAGCAATCACATGATGAACCTCCACTTCTTTTCCAAGCATAATGCAATGAATCATCACTGCTCTCTTGATAGTGACCTCAGAACGGTTGCTAGTGGGCAATATGGAACGCCCAATAAAGTCTAGCCAACCTCTTGCAATTGGTTTGAGGTCTCCCCTCTTGAGTTGGTTTGGGACACCCTTTGAATTGGTTATCCACTTAGTTCCAGGGAGGCATATGTCCTCTAGAACTTGATCCAACCCTTTATCTGCTCTCACCATTCTCCTATTAAAGGATTCAGGATCATCCTGCAGTTGAGGCAATTTGAAGATTTCTCTTATTTTGTCCAGATGGAAGTACATAACTTTCCCTCTGACCATGGTTCTGTAGGTATGGTAAGTAGTTCCAGTCATTCTCTGCTTATCTGTTAGCCACAGATTTGAGTAGAATTCCTGAACCATATTCCTTCCAACCTTTATCTCAGGATTGGTTAGAACTTCCCATCCTCTGTTTCGAATTTGCTATTGGATCCCCGGATATTCATCTTCTTTCAGATCAAATTTAACTTCTGGGATCACTGACCTCAGACCAATTATTTTGTGATAATGGTCTTCATGTTCTTTGGTTAAGAACTTCTCTTGATTCCAAAGATTCTTTGGATTATTCTCTTTCTTTCCTCTTAAATTGGTTTGTTTTCCCTTGGGAGCCATGATGTTGATGAATTTTGGCTTAGTGATCACGGAAAAGCACACCAAACTTAGAGGTTTGCTTGTCCCCAAGCAAAAGAAAGGGAAGAAGAGAGAGAGGAGAAGAGCAAATTCGAATGGTGTGGGGGAATGAGGAGGCCGAACGTGTTTTTATAAGGGGGGAGGAGATTTCGAAAAAATTGAAAGGAGATTTGAGAAGATATGGAGAGAATTTGAGAGAAGGGTGAGTTTTTGAACAAGATTTGGGATTGATTTGAGAGGGATTTGAAGAATAATTTTGATTTTTAAAGATTTGAAGGTGAATGATGAAAGGTTGAAATGTGTTTATGTAGAAAAGTATGGGTAAGAAAAGGAAAGTTTGGAAAAAAAATTTGATTGGAAAGCAAAATCTTGGTCCCCCATTCTGGCGTTTAACGCCCATTTGTTGCCCATTGTGGGCGTTTAACGCCCAGCCAGGTGCCCTGGCTGGCGTTAAACGCCAGAATTCCCTTTATCACTGGGCGTTTTGCTAAACGCCCAGGATACTGCACACCTGGCGTTAAACGCCCAGAATGGTGCCCATTCTGGCGTTTAACGCCCAAAATGGCACCTTTACTGGCGTTAAATGCCCAGAATGGTGCCCATTCTGGCGTTTAATGCCTAAAATGCCCCTTACTGGCGTTTTTTCACCAGTAAGCTCTTTTTCTCTGCTTTTTGAGCTGAATCCTTCTGTAACTCTGTGAATTCCTTCATTTTTGATACTTGCCTTTGTAAAAACAAAACATATAACCTGCTAATGACTGGGTTGCCTCCCAGCAAGCGCTTCTTTACTGTCTTTAGCTGGACTTTTACTGAGAATCACTCAAGTCTCAGTTTTGAGCATTCCTGCTCAAAATTGCCTTCAAGATAATGCTTGATTCTCTGTCCATTAACAATGAACTTTTTGTCAAAATCAATATCCTGAAGCTCAACATATCCATATGGTGACACTCCTGTAATCACATACGGACCCCTCCACCGGGATTTAAGTTTTCCTGGAAACAATCTGAGCCTAGAGTTGAAGAGCAGAACTTTTTGTCCTGGCTCAAAGACTCTGGTTGACAACTTCTTGTCATGCCACTTCTTTGCCTTTTCCTTATAAATTTTTGCATTTTCAAAGGCATTGAGTCTGAACTCCTCTAGCTCATTTAGCTGGAGCAATCTTTTTTCACCAGCTAACTGAGCATCCATGTTTAGGTATCATTAGTGGGTGTAGCAATTGCTTCTACCCACTTAGATACATAGTCCACTGCCACCAGAATGTAAGTGTTTGAGTATGATGGTGGGAATGGACCCATGAAGTCAATCCCCCATACATCAAACAATTCTATCTCTAATATCCCTTGTTGAGGCATGGCATATCCGTGAGGTAAGTTACCAGCTCTTTGGCAACTGTCACAGTTACGCACAAACTCTCGGGCATCTTTATAGAGAGTAGGCCAGTAGAAGCCACATTGGAGGACTTTAGTGGCTGTTCGCTCACTTCCAAAATGTCCTCCATACTGTGATCCATGGCAGTGCCATAGGATCCTTTGTGCTTCTTCTCTGGGTACACATCTGCGGATCATTCCGTCTGCACATCTCTTAAAGAGATATGGCTCATCCCATAGGTAGTACTTGGCATCTGAAATTAATTTTTTTCTTTGCACTCTGCTGTACTCCTGGGGTATGAACCTCACAGCTTTATAGTTTGCAATATCTGCAAACCATGGAGCTTCCTGAATGGCAAAGAGTTGCTCATCTGGGAAAGTCTCAGAAATCTCAGTAGAAGGGAGGGACGCCCCAGCTACTGGTTCTATTCGGGACAGATGATCAGCTACCTGGTTCTCTGTCCCTTTTCTGTCTTTTATTTCTATATCAAACTCTTGCAGAAGCAATACCCATCTTATTAGCCTGGGTTTTGAATCCTGCTTTGTGAGTAAGTATTTAAGAGCAGCATGGTCAGTGTACACAACCACTTTGGATCCCACTAGATAGGATCTAAACTTGTCAATGGCATAGACCACTGCAAGTACCTCTTTTTCTGTGGTTGTGTAATTCTTCTGTGTGTCATTTAGAACACGGCTGGCATAATAAATGACGTGCAGAAGCTTGTTATGCCTCTGTCCCAACACTGCACCAATGGCATGGTCACTGGCATCACACATTAGTTCAAATGGCAATGTCCAATCTGGTGCAGAGATGACTGGTGCTGTGACCAGCTTAGCTTTCAGGGTCTCAAATACCTGCAGACACTGTGTGCCAAACACAAATGGTGTGTCAGCAGCTAGCAGGTTACTCAAAGGCTTTGCAATTTTCGAAAAATCCTTTATAAACCTTCTGTAGAATCCTGCATGCCCCAGAAAGCTTCTGATTGCCTTAACATTGGCAGGTGGTGGTAATTTTTCAATTACCTCTACCTTTGTCTTATCCACCTCTATTCCCCTGCTTGAAATTTTGTGTCCAAGGACAATTCCTTCAGTCACCATCAAGTGACATTTCTCCCAGTTTAAAACCAGGTTAGTCTCTTGGCACCTTTTCAGGACAAGTGCTAGGTGGTTAAGACAGGAGCTGAATGAGTCTCCATATACTGAGAAGTCATCCATGAAAACTTCCAGGAATTTCTCAACCATATCAGAGAAGATGGATAACATGCATCTCTGAAAGGTTGCAGGAGCATTACACAGACCAAAAGGCATCCTTCTGTAGGCAAACACTCCAGAAGGGCATGTAAATTCTGTTTTCTCTTGATCCTGAGGATCTACTGCAATTTGGTTGTAACCTGAATAGCCATCCAAAAAGCAGTAATAATCATGACCAGCTAGTCTTTCTAGCATTTGGTCTATGAATGGTAAAGGAAAATGATCCTTTCTGGTGGCTGTATTGAGCCTTCTGTAGTCAATACACATACGCCACCCTGTGACTGTTCTTGTAGGAACCAGTTCATTTTTTTCATTATGAACCACTGTCATGCCTCCTTTTTTGGGGACAACTTGTACAGGGCTCACCCAGGGGCTATCAGAAATAGGATAAATAATCCCAGCCTCTAGTAATTTAGTGACCTCTTTCTGCACCACCTCCTTCATGGCTAGATTTAGCCTCCTCTGTGGTTGGACCACTGGTTTGGCATTATCCTCCAACAGGATCTTGTGCATGCATCTAGCTGGGCTAATGCCCTTAAGATCACTTATGGACCACCCAAGAGCTGTCTTGTGTGTCCTTAGCACTTGAATCAGTGCTTCCTCTTCCTGTGGATTTAAAGCAGAGCTTATAATCACTGGAAAAGTGTCACCCTCTCCCAGAAATGCATACTTCAGGGATGCTGGTAGTGGTTTGAGTTCAGGTTTGGGAGGCTTATCCTCCTCCTGAGGAATTTTCAAAAATTCCTTTGTTTCCTCTGGTTCTTCTTGATCAGGTTGAGCATCCTTGAAGATGTCCTCAAGCTCTGATTCTAGGCTTTCAGTCATATTGATCTCTTCTACCAGAGAGTTAAATGTCAGCACCCATGCAGTCATTTGGTGTGTCTGGATGCTGCATAGCTTTTACAGCATTCAACTTGAACTCATCCTCATTGACTCTCAGGGTTACTTCCCCTTTTTGTACATCAATAAGAGTTCGTCCAGTTGCTAGGAAAGGTCTTCCTAGAATGAGATTTGCACTCTTGTGCTCCTCCATTTTCAGCACCACAAAGTCAGTTGGAAAGGCGAATGGCCCAACCTTGACAATCATGTCCTCTATTATGCCTGATGGATGTTTAATGGAGCCATCAGCAAGTTGGAGGCATATCCGGGTTGGTTTGACTTCTTCAGTCAACCCAAGCTTTCTGATAGTGGATGCAGGTATTAGATTGATACTTGCTCCAAGGTCACACAGGGCTGTCTTGGTGCAAGCACCTTCTAATGTGCATTGTATCATAAAACTTCCTGGATCTTGAAGCTTTTCTGGTAAGCTTTTTAGAATGACTGCACTGCATTCTTTAGTGAGAAACACTTTTTCAGTTTCTCTCCAATCCTTCTTATGACTTAAGATTTCTTTCGTGAACTTAGCATAAGAAGGTATTTGCTCAAGTGCCTCTGCAAACGGAATCTTTATTTCAAGATTCCTTAGATAGTCTGCAAAGCGGGCAAATTGCTTATCCTGTTCCGCTTGGCGGAGTTTTTGAGGATAAGGCATCTTGGCTTTATATTCTTCAACCTTAGATGCTGCAGGTTTATTCCTTACAGAAGTGGTTGAAGAAGCCTTGTTAGAGGGATTACTGTCAGCACTCTCAGGTGTCTGATCCTTCCTTGGCGTCTGAACGCCAGGATTGGGTGGAAAATGGGCGTTTAACGCCAACTTTTCCCCCTTTTCTAGCGTTTGAACGCCAGAACTGGGCAGGGAATGGGCGTTTAACGCCAGCTTTCCCCCCTTTTCTGGTGTTTGAACGCCAAAAGTGTTCCTCTCTGGGCTCTTACTGTCCTCAGAGGGATTTTGAACAGTGGTTTGGTTATCCTCTGTCAATTGTTCCTTATTTGGCTTTTTGCTCTTTTGAGCGGTGTTATTCAGTGTCTTCCCACTCCTCAGTTGAACTGCTTGACATTCCTCTGTTATCTGTTTAGATATTTGCTGTTTTGCTTGATTCAACTGCAGTTCTATGTTCTTGTTAGCAACTTTAGTTTCATGGAGCATCTCTTTAAATTCTGCTAACTATTCTGTCATCAGGAGCAATTGTTGATTAAGCTCAATCATCTGTTCTTAAGGATTAGGATCAGTGGCTACTGCCCTGACTTCCTCTTTTGGAGAGAACTCATTGCTAGAGTACAAATATTGGTTTCTAGCAACAGTGTCTATAAGCTCTTGAGCTTCTTCAATTGTCTTCCTCATGTGTATAGATCCACCAGCCGAGTGGTCTAAAGACATCTGAGCTTTTTCTGTAAGCCCATAGTAGAAGATGTCTAACTGTACCCACTCTGAAAACATTTCAGAGGGGCATTTTCTTAGCATACCTGTATACCTCTCCCAGACATTATAAAGGAATTCATTATCCTCTTGTTTAAATCCTTGGATGTCCAGTCTTAGCTGTGTCATCCTCTTTGGAGGGTAAAAGTGATTCAGGAATTTGTGATAACTGTTTCCATGTCTTTATGCTTGCTGTAGGTTGGTTATTCAACCACCTCTTAGCTTGATCTTTTACAGCAAATGGAAATAGTAATAGTCTGTAGACATCCTGATCCACCTCTTTATCACGTACTGTGTCAGCAATTTGTAAGAACTGTACCAGAAACTCAGTAGGCTCTTCCTGAGGAAGACCGGAATACTGGCAATTTTGTAGCACTATGATAATGAGTTGAGGGTTTAGCTCAAAGCTGCTTGCTTTGATGGGAGGTGTACAGATGCTACTCCCATATGCAGCTGTAATGGGGTTAGCATAGGACCCCAGAGTCCTTCTGGACTGTTCAATTCCACTTAGGTCCATGATGGATAAAGGGAAATGATGTGGATTACAAGTAGATAAATTTTGTTTTTTTTTTTTGAATTAACCGAAAAAATAAAATAAAAACAAAGGGAAAATAAAGTAAAAAAAATCGAAAGTTAAAAGAAAATAAGATCAAAGCAAATTGAAAACTGAATCAATTAAGTAATTAAAAAGATTTTGAGATTAGCAATTAGAAAGATATAATTGAAAAATTTTTATGAAAAAGATTTGATTTTTGAAATGAGGAAAGAGAAAAACAACAAAATGACACCAAACTTAAAATTTTTAGAAAATCAAACACTAATTTTTCGAAAATTTTAAGGGAAAAACACAAAGAGGACACCAAACTTAGAATTTTTACGGATCAAAAAGGGACTAAAGACATGCAAATTCGAAAATTAAAAGAAAAACAAAAGCATGCAATTGACACCAAACTTAAAATATGAAACTAGACTCAACTAAAAGACTCTAAACCAACAAAAATAAAACAGTCCTAATCTAAGCAACAAGATAAACAGTCAGTTGTCCAAATTCGAACAATCCCCGGCAACGGCGCCAAAAACTTGGTGCACGAAATTGCAATCACACTTTTGCAATCCCGCACAACTAACCAGCAAGTGCACTGGGTCGTCCAAGTAATACCTTACGTGAGTAAGGGTCGATCCCACGGAGATTGTCGGCTTGAAGCAAGCTATGGTTATCTTGTAACTCTTAGTCAGGATATCAATAATTATCAGGGTTGATTGTGAAAAGTAAAAGAACATGAAATAAGTACTTGTTTTGCAGTAATGGAGAACAGGTTGAGGTTTTGGAGATGCTCCATCTTCTGAATCTCTGCTTTCCTACTGTCTTCTTCTTCAAGCATGCAAGGCTCCTTCCATGGCAAGCTGTATGCAAGGGTTTCACCGTTGTCAGTGGCTACCTCCCATCCTCTCAGTGGAAATGTTCAACGCACCCTGTCACGGCACGGCTATCCATCTGTCGGTTCTCAATCAGGCCGGAATAGAATCTAGTGATTCTTTTGCGTCTGTCACTAACTCCCCGCCTTCAGGAGTTTGAAGCTCGTCACAGTCATTCAATCATTGAATCCTACTCAGAATACCACAGACAAGGTTTAGACCTTCCGGATTCTCTTGAATGCCGCCATCAATTCTAGCTTATACCACGAAGATTCCGGTTAAAGAATCCAAGAGATATCTACTTAATCTAAGGTAGAACGGAGGTGGTTGTCAGGCACACGTTCATAGTTGAGAATGATGATGATTGTCACGGATCATCACATTCATCCGATTTAAGAACAAGTGATATCTTAGAATGGAAGCAAGCATGATTGAATGAAAAACAGTAGTAATTGCATTAATCCATCAAGACACAGCAGAGCTCCTCACCCCCAACCATGGGGTTTAGAGACTCATGCTGTAGAAGATACAATGAGAAACGTGTAAAGTGTCATGAGGTACGGATACAATGTCAAAAGATCCTATTAATAGTGAACTAGTAATCTAGGGTATACAGAAATGAGTAAATGACGTAAAAATCCACTTCTGGGTCCACTTAGTGTGTGCTTGGGCTGAGCATTGAAGCTTTCATGTGTAGAGACTTTTTCTGGAGTTAAACGCCAGCTTTCATGCCAGTTTGCGCGTTTAACTCCAAGTTTTATGCCAGTTCCAGCGTTAAACGCTGGAAATTCTGAGGCTGATTTGCCACGCCGGTTTGGGCCATCAAATCTCGGGCAAAGTATGGACTATTATACATTGCTGGAAAGCCCAGGATGTCTACTTTCCAACGCCGTTGAGAGCGTGCCAATTGGGCTTCTGTAGCTCCAGAGAATCCACTTCGAGTGCAGGGAGGTCAGAATCCAACAGCATCTGCAGTCCTTTTCAGTCTCTGAATCAGATTTTTGCTCAGGACCTCAATTTCAGCCAGAAAATACCTGAAATCACAGAAAAACACACAAACTCATAGTAAAGTCCAGAAAAGTGAATTTTAACTAAAAACTAATAAAAATATACTAAAAACTAACTAGATTATACTAAAAACATACTAAAAATAATGCCAAAAAGCGTATAAATTATCCGCTCATCACTCGCTCAGGTATTACTTGGATGACCCAGTGCACTTGCTGGTACTGCTATACGAAAGTGTGGGGTTCGTGCGCACTAGTTAACAATAGTGTTTTTTTATATAATAAATTATTGGAGTGTTAAACTCAAATGTGTTTAACTTGGAGTATAGAAATCAAACCCTCCAATTTGTTAGATGTACAGAAATTAGACCATCCGAAATACAAAAATCAGACTCTCCAATTTATGTACCTCTTTTACAATTTAAAAAAATACTAAAAAATATCATTTTTGAGTATATCACTCATCTCACTTCTATAGAAAAAAAAATTAGGCATTAATTAAATCTAAAACATCATAGCTGTGAAAAATTTAATATAACCATGAACACGATGAATAATACAAAGTAGGAGCTTTCTACTATGGTGAAAGTATCTTTGGTTGAGTAAATCTGCAAAATGGTCCTCCAAATTGGGCCCGTGCACCAATGTTGCCCCTCAGTTTCTAATTGCTCTAAATGTACCCTCCAATTTGAGCTCCGTGCGAAATCCTGGTCCTTCTAACCAATTCTGGCATGACCCAGCAGCCGGAGCATTGAGTTGCCGGTACCATCTCCACGTAGGATGCTCAAACGATGTCATTTTTCTTGTAGGGGTGAATGAATTAGAATGGTGTTGTATTGTGATGGAGGGGAATTGAAAGGTTTCTTGGGGAAGGGTTGGTCATTTGTTAGTCATTTTTCTACTTCTCTTCAAGCATTTCTTCTCCCTTTCGTCTAGAGAATGCGGTCACAATAGGGCACGTCCTCGTTAGAGATTTTCTGAGTTCATCGGCAGGAGAAGGAAGGATGCCAACCGTAGAAAGTTGGTGAACCAGAGGGTATCATCATCGTGAGCATCAACAAGGTTAGCAATGCAATGAGGAGTTGAAGTTTAAATTTTTTTTTTTGGGTTTTCATTAATGTCTCTTCATTTGAGTTGTTGATTGAAGTGTTTTCATCTTCATTTGGTGTTTTGTTGAGATTTCTATATTGTTAGATTTTTTGTGGTTATGATGTTAGCATAGGGTTTGTGTTGCTCTGTTTTTTTAATGTATCATAAAGGGGATCTTTCCTTTAATGATACGGTTGTTTAGTGTTGCATGTGTTTAATTTGTTTGTTTATGTATCTTGTAGATGGATGAAGTACTAGACATTATGTTTCATCATGGAGGAACTTTTGAAAAGGGTGTTGATGCAAAGATTGGGTACTATCCTGACAATAGAAACTGCTTGGGTGATGTTGAGGTGGATAGGCTGGATGTATTTTACCTGAGAAACTATTATAAGGAGCTAGGTTATGACAGAATGAAGTAAGTTTGGTGGCTTGTACCTGGAAAGAGCATAGGAGAGGGATTGAGGAAGTTAAACAGTGATGCAGACCTAACAGAGATGTGTCAGATAGGTTCACAGAATTAAAGACCCTAAAGCTGCTGCTTAGAATGTCACTGCCACTGCCTCTGCATCTGCTACAACAACTATTTCTAATGCAACTCAAGCTGCAAGTGCCTCTGCTACTGCAACAGGATCTAGAACTACAACAGCGTCTGCTTCAGCTACTGCATCTGCACCTAATCCTTCCCCTCTTGTGGAAGTGGATGTCCAGCAAGCTGAGATTGATCTATCTCATCCCTCATACTCTGAGGCAGAAGACTCCCAAAAGGTATTGTACAATAATGCTTCATGGTTGGTGTTTTTATCATTTGGCGTTATCTTATTTTCTAGGCCTTATTAATATTTGCACTACAGAAGCATCAATTTAACAGGAAGACACCTACAAGACTTGGAAAACTGCCACTTAGAAGAAGGTCACCTCCTTCAATTGGCTCTGCATCATTAAATCCAATGCAGGGAGGTAGTGATGCAATTGCAGCACGACTGGCCAACTTTCTCAAGTTTGTGCCCACCCCAGGATTCAAACCGCCAAGAAAGAAATGATTATGTCCATAGTTTTAGGTTAAAACTTCAAAAATTTGTGTGTTTTATAAAACAATTATCTTTGTTTTTTGTTTAGTCTATAGACAACTCTGCCACTTTTTAATGCTAGTTAGGTTACTGGAAAATAGATGAAACAATGCTCAGTATCTTTTTGGTTGTTCTTGTGATCACTACATTATTGTAGAAGCTTATATGAACTAGTGTTATTGTCATTCAGTTATGCATGATGCCTTATTTTAACTATAGCTATTGTTGCTTATCCATAACATAATTGGGTGTTCAATTACGTTTACAAAAACAAAACTATAGGAATAACCCACCAAACACCACAATCATTCAATATATCAAAACCAATCTAATATCAATGATAATGTATATAAAATGGATTACACTAACATCATGGTTCTGTGCTGCAGTTCTGAACTTAATCAAACCTTCAACAGTAACATTAACATAAACACAAATAACACGAATAACCCTAAACCAAGCACTTGGACCATCAATATTACATTTTTTACATCTGCTTCTAGTTTACCCACCTTCCATGCAATGTTCATTTTCATCTCACCATGCTCATCTTCTTCATCAGACTTCACCGGCACCTCATCCTGTACAGAATCTGCCCAGACAAATAACCCACACCAATTCTTTCTACTAGTCTGCAAATATGCATCAACCTTAGCAAACAACTATCTCAAATAACTAACACTTCAAATATCAGATAGTTAGTGAACTCACATTATAATTGGGACACCCAAAGAATGGCTTATTAGGATGCGCCTCGGTTCCTGACCACCGAAGAACAGACCTGCACCCGCAACCGCACCACTCTGGAACTGCTGAATCCCGGTTATGCATATTGTTCCTTTTCCAATTTCCGGTCGCAGATGAGCGATTCGACCTTCCAGAAGCGTGACTGTCACTCATGGTGGGAGAGAAGGAAGAAAAAGAATAACAAGACGAAATCGAACAAAAATTAGAGCAAGAAGAGGGTAGAAGCCGAAGAGCTTTTGCTGGACAGCGAGAAGATTCATAAAGGAAGAAGGAAGGACTCCGTTAGGGTTTATGATTAGTGTCAGGGACTAATTTGAAATTTTTTTATCTTATTCCACATCAGCTGGTCATTTCAGGCGTCCTACGTGAAAGTGGCACTGCCAGCTCAGCGCTCCGACTACTGAGTCATGCTGGAATTGGGTCGAAGGACCAGGATTTCGCACAGAGCTCAATCTGGAGGATACATTTAGAGCAATTAAAAACTGAGGGATAATATTGGTGCACGAATCCATTCTAAAAGACCATTTTGGGGATTTACTGATCTTTGATTGCTTAAAGAAACAAGTTAAGTAATAGAATTGATAATAATTTCATGTCTCACTCGTAAATACAGATTTTTAAACTTTTTATAGTATGAACTCAATTTTTATTATTAGCACTCAAAGTTGGGTCACGTGCATAATAGATTACACCTTTTTAAATAAAATTTTAGTCTGCTAAAATTAGAATAATTTTTATTTATAAGGATCATTGAGTCTGTAATCTTTATTTTTTATTTTTTAAAAAAAAATCATATTATGATCTAATCTTTTTTTAATAATTTAATAAAAATATAAGTTTACAATTTAATTAAGAAATATTAGTCTTTTTGAAACTTAAAATTTATAATTTTTAATATAATTAAATAATTTTTATTATAAAAAATAAAGATTTTAATCCCTCAAGATTAATTCTTAAAAAAAATAGTCTTTTAAAGTTTAAGTACAATTGCGTATAAGGGTTTAGTCTTTTTAATATTAGATTAAATTTTTTAATTTCTAATATAATCAAACAATTTTAATTATTCTTTTAAAAGTAATTTATTCTTTTCATGCTAATGATTAAAAGATATTTTAATATTCTAAATATTTATTATAAAAGTATTTTTGACTTTCTAAAATTATATCAAATTTTTAATTTTAATACAATTAATGAGAATATTTTAAAATGGTATAATGAGTTAATTTAAAAAATTTTATATTATACAAAATTAATTACAAATCTGATAAAAATATAGAGACTGGCATAATAATTTAATCTTAATTCTATAATAATATTTTATTCTGTTTAAAATTAACCTCAAAATGTTGTTTTAATTATAAGAATATTTTAGTTGTTTCAAAAATTTAAATTTATAATTTCTAATACAATTAACTAATCTTTATTCTAAAAGGTTATTTTAGTCTTTTTAAGATTAATGCTAAAAAATTATTTTAGTATTTTAAAAAGTAACTATAGAGTATTTTAGCCTTTTCAATATCAATTAAAATTCATAATGGTTAATAAATAAAAAAATGTTAATTATTCCTATAAAAATATTTTAGTAATTTTAAAATTATTACATAAAGAATGTTTATTTGGTATTTTTAAATTTAATATTACAAAATTATTTTAATAAACTAAACTCTATGTCGTTTTACTATTTTAAAATAAAAATTAAATGTTAATTTGAAATACAATTAAGCAACTTACAGATAAAAGGACATTTTTTTGTCTCTTAATCAATCTATATTATTTTATCCTAACTTTGCAATAAAAAAATGTCACGTAGTATCTTCTAATTATACTTAAATTAGAAGAAAAATATTACGTGTTGTTTAAAATTCAACTTTTGATTAGTCTTTTTAAAAATTTATTATTATTTAATTAATTTAAATATTTATTTTCATGTATTTTTTGTTTAAAAGATAAAAAAATTTTATCTTTTATTTTCTTTTTTTTTAAATTAAATAAAAAAATATTTAAAAAATACTTAATTGTACTGAAATTAAATTTTTTTTTTTCAATTGCAAATTAGAAGTTTTATAATATAATCCTCCTTCCAATTTTTCTCCCTTTATCTTCATCTGCTTTCTTGCGGTCAATCTCACGTAGGCATGCAAACTCACTTTTAACAGTTTAACTTCGGACTAGTTTTTCTCCAAACTATTTTCATTATCGTTTTTCACTTCTATCATCACAGAAAATCCACTTGCTATTTTACGACCCTGTTTTTCTCTAAGCTATCTTCGTCATCGTTCTCCACTTTCATTGTCACAGAAAGTTTCTACCCTGCCACCAATGGAGTCGCTTCACCCTCTGCACTTTGGCTTAGAGACCACCTTACCACTATGTTCCTTTATTTTTTGTGCAAGTAATTATATGTTCCACTGTATTTTTAGTTTGATCCTAATATAATTAGACAGTGGATTTATTCATAATTGTGTGCTTCTATGCAAGTTAGAGATTGATGACTTGCTTTACTTTCTTTTTTACATATTATGTATTTGATGAATTTCTTTGTATTATAAATTCCTTCTATTTACTTTAGCATTATTTTCTTATACATTACATGTTTGATGAATTGCTTTATATTATGAATTATTATGTTTTTCTTTAGTGTTTGATATTAGAGCTTATTGGGTCAACTGTTTAACTTATTGCAGTAATTGGTGAATTACTGTATTTTCTTTTCCTTGCACATTATATGTTTGATGAATTGCTAAGCCTAAATAGAGGTGTACATGGGCTAGACTACATTGAGTTTGGTTTAACCCGGACACAACTTGAAATATAGACCGAACCTAATTTTTAGACCCTAATCCGATTCTAGACCCGATAAAGTCTATGCATCTTCGGAGCGGGTGAAAATCGAGTCTTTAGCATGTAAAAATCACCTAATCTCCAACCATTATTTTAAAATTCACATAGTAAAATTCACTTTAAAAAATATAACAAGAACCAACCCTTCTCTAAAATTAAAGCATAACCATAATCAATACTAATATTGTCTAATAATACCAAATATTTAAATCAATACAAATAACACTATTATGCATTAGTCTAAAGTCTTATGCATTTTAAATATAAAATATTAACTTATAATCTTATAATGACTAATAACACAAAATATTAAGGTTTACAATATTTAAATTCCACATAAGAATAGCTATTATCCATTACTAATAACACAAAATATTAATTGTGTATGATGACCGGGTCACCAGGCCGAGTTCGGGTGACCCGAGCTATGGCTCAGACCCGACCCAAAATAATGACCGGATCTATTTTTGAGACTCTTACCCGTCCCTAAACCTGATGAAATCACACTAAATTAGCTTCTAAAGTATTCGGGTCGGGCCGAGTCTTCGAGTCGGATCGGACCATGTATACCCTAAACCTAAACTCAATTCTTTTTCATTGGATATAACCACTATTTTCTTTAGCATTATTTCCTTACACATTACATATTTGATGAATTGCTTCACATTATGAATTATTATGTTTTTCTTACAAAGTCTAAACCTATATGTTATATAAAACAGGATTGGAGGGACAAGAATTGATAAAGGAATAAATCAGTTAGATGTGATTCACTATCCTCATTTAGCATTCGATTTATGCGGTAGTGTTGCTCATGAGCAATACAATTTTTTATTTTTTCGGACAGTAACTAGGCCTGTTGAACATCTTCTGAGATTCCTATGATGGATCTAACACTGGATAGACAACAGGTGAATATTATGAAGTATTTCTATAGTAAGAATTCTCAAACTAATATTTCCATTACTTTTGCTATATGTTATTGCATAGTTGCAGGCTTAGAAGTTATTTTTTTTTAATTTGTTCAATCCTCAAGCAATTTTTGAAGATCTTTTTTGCGGTAGTGATAATATCTTGGTAAGTGCTGTTATATGACTTATATATCTAAAAAATCTGGCGATAATGATATTTTGACTGAATTTGTTTGTTATGTATGTGATTTTGCTTATTGTGTGTGCTGATTTTTTTGTTATTCTTTTTAATCTAAATCTGCTTCATTTTTATAATTATTGTGTGTATCTGAATGTCCCTTAGCTAATTCTTTTTTTCACATTGCCCAATTTCTCCCATTTTACTATTGCTACCCTAGTTATAGAACTTAGCTCATTGGTCCATTAATGAAAGTTGTTACGGCCTTTGTTTCTTCTTGATTTTTTAAAATTTAAACATAATTTTTAATTTGTTGTTCAAATGTCTAATTTTTTTTATAAGTAATTTTCAACTATCCCCGTTCTCCTCATGTATTTTTTTCTGTTATTTTATTTTACTTTCGAGCTATATAATTTCAATAGTCTTATTCTCCCTTCTTCTTGCATACAAATTTGTTGATCTGTGTATGAAAATTGTCGTCGTCATTTTCATCGATTGTGTGGTCTATGATCACACTTTTAGTTTAGCTTATTACTTATTGCCTCACTAATGGATAAGATTTAATAATTGATGTCTGATGATAATTTTTTTACTATATTAAAATCTTAAACCACTCTTCATTAAGACTTTTGCTTACTTTTTTGAGTAATTACTACTTATATTACTAATCATACTACACATTGAACTTGATTTGTTCGTGCATAATAGATTCATATTGAAATAATTTCACAAGGCATATTTTTTTGTTTTGCTCCTCCTGATTTTATTATTGACTTTGATTTTTTTTATTGTAGATTTATATCTTCTATATGAAAAAGCCTGTTGTAACTGTGTCTGTTTTTTTTTTAAGCATTGTAATACGTATTTATGATGAAAACATATATCTATATATTTATAAATTCTAGGGACCATTAGTGGATTTTATCTGCTATAAAAATATATATGATAGATTTTTCTATTTTTCTTGCACATGCTTAGAAATCTAGTGACACTTGAATATGGTCCTGTCTCAAACTTACTTTAAAATAAAAGTTGTTCTCCAGGTAGATCTTCAAATTTTAAATAAGTAATTTAAAAAGTGAAGAGATATTGTAAGTTTTCACTTCTTCTTTAAAAATGATAATAAATTCCATTTGATCTTCTTTAATCAACCGTGACTACTTATATCTGTTTGGTATTATGAATTATTATGTTTTTTTTAGTATTTGATATTAGAACTTTTAGTTTATCTTTTTATATGCAGTTATTGTTACAAGAAAAAGAATAAATTCTACTAAAAATGAGTAAAAAATACTAAATTAAAAAGAAAATCAATATTACTATTAAAAAGAGGACAACAAAAAAGAATTAATGACTCTCAAGTTGATGAAAGGAATATGAAAAAATTAAAATAAAAAAAATATTGACTGATATGACTAATAAAAAGTCAAAAAAAATATTTTTATTGGTATTGGTGAGAACTAAAAAAAACCGTAAAGATAAGGATAGAGAATTTGTTACAAATACTTTTTTATCTACGAGCACTTATGTTGATGAATGAGTTTGAAAGACTAGATTTTATACAAACATCTTTTAGTCTAAATGTATTTTAATATAGAATCTCCGTTGATTTTGATTTAAATATACCCGTGATTTTTTATGACAAAAATACTAGTACTAATACTAAAATATTATTAAAAAAATATACTTAGTCTTCAACTAACACTATCAATTCTTTAACTTTACTTAATTCAAAGAGTCTTTTGTAATTAGCACAATTTTAAAGGTAAACTTGCAAATATACACCGTTTTATACGGTGCCAATAAAAGCCACTATGTCTAAATTAGAATATGTTGCCCTGATTCTTTAAGAACCAACTTCAAGTTTCTCCTACACAATTCCTTTTTTTAAAAGTAGTTTAGTACTTTAGTAGATAAAAAAGAAGAAAAGAAACGTGGGCTGTAAAATGTAAATGGTCTCCAATGATATAGGGACTAGGGAGACCTGACTTCACCTGCCTCCTTGTCGGTAGCAACTAGTAAGTAGCAACTATTATTATATAAGAAAATATTATTTGTACCACAAAATTCAGTCTTTATTTAATTTTTAAATTTAATATATTATTATTTTAATTTTTTTAATTAATCATATTTTTTATTTTTAAAAAATTACTTTTATTTTTAATATTTATTACTCTAAAATTTGTAACAACTTTTATTTTTTGCAAACCAAATCATATAACAACTTTTTATGTATTAATTTTTAAAAAATTGGTGAAGTTTTTAAAATTAATTAAACTCAATACTCACTTTAATTATTTTTTTTATTCAAAATATTTAAAATTTATGTCAAAAATACATCTAAAATTAAATAAATAACATAAACGCATTTAAAATTATGTATGTATTAACACGTGTCATTGTAATTCTAAATTACATATTGAATTCAGATAAAATTAAACTCAAATACACATTTAAAATAATAAGAATGTATTTTAAATATTTTATCAATACATCCAAAACTCATGTAAAAATATATATATATATATATATATATATATATATATATATATATATATATATATATATAAAAGAATATAATAAACAACATAAACAGGGACGGTTCTACATACATTGTTGTGGGGGCAAGCGCCCCCACTACAATTTGGAATTTTTTTGAGTAGTATATGATAATAATATTTATTTGCCCCCATTAGATTATTAAATTTGACCCCACAATAAATTTTTACTCAACTTTTGGTACTTAATCATCAATTTAAAAATTTTATATTAGAAATTCGTTAGAATTTAGAATGATCAATTCTCAAATTTAAACGAAATTAGTGTTCTTTTTTAAAAATCAACTCAAAAGAATATTATTTATCTTTTTTTCAAATTAGCTTTAATTTTTGCATAGCAACTGTATTAATTGAAAGAACTTTTTTAACTATAAATATAAATAAGAGTCGACTTCTAATTGTGTTAGGAAGTGAATTTTTTAATAATTATTTAGTAATATATATAAAAAGAGAGAAATTTTGATGGTAGTTAACAGAAAAATTATTTAATTTTTTAAAATATAAAACCTAAAATAATAGAAATTTAAATTATATATTATTATTTAAATTATTATTTTAGTATTGTAATTTATATATTAGATATTTTGAAAGCTAATCATATTTTACAATAATAAAATACAATCATAACAATAATTATGTTATATGTACATAAAAAATAATTATTTGTATAAAATATATATTAAAATATAAAATACACATTAAAAATAAGTTAAACAATACATATATTTATACACAGATATATAATAATTAATAAATAATTTAATATTTAATTTTTTATATACATATATTATTTTTATTATAAAAATAATTATGATGTTATATAAATTTTTCCCCCACTACCAAAATTTTCTGGATCCGTCACTGAACGTAAACACATCTAAAATTAAGTATTGACCCATTTAAATTAAATTAACATTACAACTCCCAAATCAAATATATAAGTACAAAAAAATTATAATCACAAACAAATTTAAAAGAAAATAAAATCCTGATATATTCAATATTAAACATAAAATGAAAAAAATAAAACTTTTTATTAAACGGATAAAAAAAGGATAACATATCTTTATGATTGAATTCAACCAAATTTCTTTAACATTTTGCAAGCAGAACTAACTACCAGAGACAGGGGGAGGAGGAGGAGGCACGGGAGGAGGAGACGGTTGTGCGTGGTGCGAGGGAGGAGACCAGGGACGGGGAGGAGCCCATCGATGGAGGAAGTGCGGGAATGTGCGCGCGTTGCGAGGGAGGTGAGCGTCGCCAAAAGAGGAGATCGTCGCAGAAAAAATACGCAATGCGGAAGAAGACGAAAACGGTCACAGATGAGGGGGGGAAGCGCTGCAGTTCTGAATTTTTATGGAAGAAAGATTTTACTAATAATGAAAATCTGATTTAGAATATTTAAGATTTTATTTGAAATTTGTTAGGATTTATAAGATTTAAATTAAAATTTGAATTTAAATTTTAGTTGATCTATTTTGTGGATTTGTATTTAAATTAAAAAAAATAATAAATTTATTTTGATGTGTTTGTTTTAACTTTTTTTTAAATTAATATAATAAAAAAACTGAATGAAGAACTAATTTAAAGGATATCTAATTAAATTGTATTATATATCCTTCCGTTAACGTTATAAATAGGGTCTGAATTTTTTTATTTTTTAAGTTTATTTTCAGTATTTTGTTAAATTTTATACAAAAAAAAATAAAAATAGTTAAAATAGATCTTTTTATTGTTTATAATTTTTTAATAAAATTTTAAAAATAAATTAAATCATAATTCACAGAAGATAAAATTTAAAAATCACATTTGTTATTGTTTTTTAAAATAATATTATTCATTTTAAGTGTTTTTTATAAGAGCATGTACAGTATTTTACAAAAAGTTAAAAAGAAAATACTTATCGCTTAAAAAGTAAAATAATAAATTTTTAAAAATATTTAAGTTTTATTTTGTTTCAAACGTTTTCGATTAACATGAAATACTTTTTTTTAACGAAAAATAGAGAAATTCGAACTCGCGACCTCTTAGCTAGTATGAAGAGATTATGCTATTTGAGTTATAACTTTTTGAAAGTTATAACATCAAATACTTTTGATAACTAAAAAAGTTGAAGATCAATCCATTAATAATACATGATAAATTGATAACTATGTATAATTTGTTTGTACTAAAGGTCGTTATTATAAAATTGTTACCGAATTGTTTCTAAATTTTTTTCTTTCAAAAATTAGCCGTTAAGAGTATATTTGTTACAAATAAAAAATATTAAACAAAATAAACTTAGTAAAAGACTACTTTACGTTTTCTATTTTTTCTTTTATATTTTTGATAATGAGAACGTTAGCAATCTACTCGACTCACTTTTAATTCTTAAAGTAATTTTTTAAATTAATTTAATCCAAATCAAATCAAATAAAATAACTAAATAATTAATTTTGTATTTTATGGAAGATTTTTATCTTTTTAAAAAAGGGATCTTTCTTGAATGAATATCCAATTAGTGAGACTATGAGAGATGAGATCAGAAACAGAAGGGACACACACATAACACTCTCACTCTCACCTATAAATTGAATGGAAACTCGTCTCAGTATCTCCCCCTCCCTGGTCTCTCTTCCTTTTCTTCACAAAACATAATTTTAAAACAGATGGATCGACCCGGATTCGTAATCGAGCCCATCGAAGCCCAACCTACGGCCCAATCGCTGGCCTCCCTCGTCGACTCAACCCGCACCCTCGCCCGCCCACCAATCTCCAATTTCCGGGTCTCCGCCGTAGGACTCGGATCCTCCGGTCGCATCTACGTCGGTGTGAATCTCGAATTCCCCGGCCTCCCCCTCCACCACTCCGTCCACGCCGAACAATTCCTCGTAACCAACCTCCTCCTCAACGGCGAGACCTCCCTCACCTCCTTCGCTGTCTCCGCCGCACCCTGTGGCCACTGTCGCCAGTTCCTCCAGGAGCTCCGCGACTCAGAGAACATCCAAATCCTCATAATCTCCGACAACAATGACCAATTCACCCCCCTCTCCGACTTCCTCCCACACCGTTTCGGTCCCCTCG